>NC_060184.1:57177947-57477947 GCF_021184085.1 Oncorhynchus gorbuscha
CATTACACCAGACATTACACCAGACGTTATGCTAGACATTACACCAGACGTTATGCTAGACATTACACCAGACGTTATGCTAGACATTACACCAGACGTTATGGTAGACATTACACCAGACGTTATGGTAGACATTAAACCAGACATTATGCTAGACATTACACCAGACGTTATGATAAACATTAAACCAGACATTATGCTAGACATTACGCCAGACGTTATGCTAGACATTACACCAGACATTACACCAGACATTACACCAGACATTACACCAGACATTACACCAGACGTTATGCTAGACATTACACCAGACGTTATGCTAGACATTACACCAGACATTACACCAGACATTACACCAGACATTATGCTAGACATTAGACCAGACGTTATGCTAGACATTACACCAGACGTTATGCTAGACATTACACCAGACGTTATGGTAGACATTACACCAGACGTTATGGTAGACATTAAACCAGACATTATGCTAGACATTACACCAGACGTTATGATAAACATTAAACCAGACATTATACTAGACATTACGCCAGACGTTATGGTAGACATTACACCAGACGTTATGATAAACATTAAACCAGACATTATGCTAGACATTACACCAGACGTTATGATAGACATTACACCAGACGTTATGGTAGACATTAAACCAGACATTATGGTAGACATTACACCAGACGTTATGATAGACATTACACCAGACGTTATGGTAGACATTACACCAGACATTACACCAGACATTACACCAGACGTTATGATAGACATTACACCAGACGTTATGGTAGACATTACACCAGACGTTATGATAGACATTACACCAGACGTTATGGTAGACATTACACCAGACATTACACCAGACGTTATGGTAGACATTACACCAGACATTACACCAACCATTACACCAGACGTTATGCTAGACATTACACCAGACGTTATGCTAGACATTACACCAGACGTTATGCTAGACATTACACCAGACGTTATGCTAGACATTACACCAGACGTGATGCTAGACATTACACCAGACGTTATGGTAGACATTACACCAGACGTTATGGTAGACATTACACCAGACATTATGCTAGACATTACACCAGACGTTATGATAGACATTACACCAGACGTTATGGTAGACATTACACCAGACGTTATGATAGACATTACACCAGACGTTATGGTAGACATTACACCAGACATTACACCAGACATTATGATAGACATTACACCAGACGTTATGATATACATTGCACCAGACGTTATGATATACATTAAACCAGACATTATGCTAGACATTACACCAGACATTACACCAGACATTATGATAGACATTACACCAGACGTTATGATATACATTACACCAGACGTTATGATATACATTAAACCAGACGTTATGATATACATTAAACCAGACATTACACCAGACGTTATGATATACATTACACCAGACATTACACCAGACATTACACCAGACATTATGATAGACATTACACCAGACGTTATGATATACATTACACCAGACGTTATGATATACATTACACCAGACATTATGATATACATTACACCAGACGTTATGATAGACATTACACCAGACGTTATGATATACATTACACCAGACATTACACCAGACGTTATGGTAGACATTACACCAGACGTTATGGTAGACATTACACCAGACATTACACCAGACATTATGATAGACATTACACCAGACGTTATGATAGACATTGCACCAGACGTTATGATAGACATTACACCAGACGTTATGATAAACATTAAACCAGACATTATGCTAGACATTACACCAGACGTTATGGTAGACATTACACCAGACGTTATGGTAGACATTACACCAGACGTTATGATAGACATTACACCAGACGTTATGATAAACATTACACCAGACATTATGGTAGACATTACACCAGACATTATGCTAGACATTACACCAGATGTTATGCTAGACATTACGCCAGACATTATGGTAGACATTACACCAGACATTATGCTAGGCATTACACCAGATGTTATGCTAGAAATTACACCAGATGTTATGCTAGACATTACACCAGAGCCCCACTAAAGTTTAATGTAACTAATGTAATTTAAGTGTCTTAATATGTTTGGAGAGTACAAATAAATACAAAGCATAAAATATTTGACTGATTCTAAATAATAATTGACTGACTCTTTCTACAGCCAGAGACACTGTGATTGTTAGTCACACGCCTCTGGCCCATCTCTATGGTCAGTGTGATGGAGCCCCACTCTCACATGAAGAACCATGGACTACTGTCTTCAGCTCTAATGAATGTCTTACTCTACTCTTAAGGAAGGTTTCTGCTGACGCTCAGGTGACACTATCATGCAGGCCTCTCCATCTCTCACACACACACACACACACACACACACACACACACACACACACACACACACACACACACACACACACACACACACACACACACACACACACACACACACACACACACACACACACACACACACACACACACACACACCAGGGGTCCTAGGCTGTGGATACCACATCTGCTATTAAAGAGGATAGAAACATTCAAGCAGAGAGTTCTGAAAATCTGAGTGAGGAGAGCGTGCAGAGGGAAGACTTATTTTGGGATTTCTCTGTGCTAATAGCACGGGCTCAGAAACCATTGGCAATGACATATACATATTCTCATGCCAAATGCATATAGAAATGAATGCAAAACATTAGCTCGCATGAAAACATATCTTAAGCTGAACACAGAAAGCACTACAGCATGTGTCGAGTAGCAAGGAAGAATGCAATGGAGAGAGGGAAAGAAAAGGAGAGTGAACAGGGGGAGAGGAGGAGAGCATGCCGTGTGGAGGGGGGAAAAAGAGTAGGAAATAGGGGAGGGGGGAAAGATAGATTTATCCTTTAATGAGAGAGAGGATTGTCTGCAGGCTCTACAAATTTCCATTCTAATTTCATGTGGCACAGTCACGGAACCTCTGTCTGTCTTGTCTGTGCGTGTGTGTGTTTGACTGTGTGTGTGTGTGACTGTGTGTGTGTGTGTGTGTGTGTGTGTGTGTGTGTGTGTGTGTGTGTGTGTGTGTGTGTGTGTGTGTGTGTGTGTGTGTGTGTGTGTGTGTGTGTGTGTGTGTGTGTGTGTGTGTGTGTGTGTGTGTGTGTGTGTGTGTGTGTGTGTTTGACTGCATGTATGTGTGTATGTGTGTGTTTGACTGCATATGTGTGTGTATGTGTGTGTGCGCAGGCGTGTGAGCACAAGTCAGATTCAGAAGGGCGGAAGGAGGGTCTCTTTGCCCCCCAACCAAAAACCCTTCTGGAAAAAAGTATTGTCTGCACGCACGGGTCAAACACACTCTAAAATTGGCCCAATGGCGTACACTTCCCCTCATTACTAAACAGATCTGAACGTGCTTGACGGTTGGAAATAATCATAGCATCTGTTGTCGTCTCATCCCAAAAACTGTGTCAAAGAGAGTCAAAGTTATGAATTAGCCATTCTCTCGTATTGCCATTGTAGACTAACTTAATCCTGGGTCATTTGAATGTGTTTTGAATCAAATGAATTCAATTTTTCACGAACCTAACTGATGTTTTTAACAGGTTTTTAACAGGTTTTTTTTTCTCCAGCACCAATGAACATGTCCTTCATTCCAGAGCCCATCCAACAGTGTCCACAGAGCCTTGATGGTGGGGTTTAGGTACCCAGGCCTCGTCAAGTCCTAGAGCAGCTCATGGCAATGTGTGGAGTGCTGCATTTGTGTGGAGAAGACTGATCCCCTTGCAAGGGGATGAGAGTCAAGCCTCGTGTCTTAGAAAGGATACCGTCTAACTGACTGCAACAACAGTACGGTAATACCCCTCTGTGCTGACTGACTAACAGCCTGTCTGTGCGCAGGCCTCTCCACTTCAGACGCAGACAAGCTAGGCCCCTGGCAAAGTCAACTGCACCTTGGCACTGCCCCATACCCAACCATCATCATGCCCAGCACGGCTTATAGCCTCTTCTACCACCTTGTTGTGGCTGGCGCCACGGAAACGGATGTCCACTGCTTGTTAGCTTGTGTCCTTCAAATCGTAGCAAATCCTCAAATGAGCCACGATAGATATCATACAGAACACGTAGCATGCATATCGCCGAGGCCTTATATCATATCAGAACTAATAAATTAACTTAGTTTAAGACCCAGGCTGAAGCTGTGACAAGCCCCCCCCCCCGAGTCAATTTGAGAGGCAATTTGAAGTGCCGACCTTGGCATGACTTTGAGGCAGAGAGTAATTACACAGAGAATGTTTCACAGAACCATTGAAGTGAGGAGAGAGCGAGTGTTTCATGGTGTATGGCCACTTGAGACCTACCGGTAAGCTTGCACAGTAGGCCTATTTTGAATGCAAAAACGGTTACCCCCCCTGGTTGCTTCGCCTGGTGTAGTATAGAATAGTGATATTTGACATTGGGTGTTTCTACATTCAGAGATTAGCCAAAACAAATTCCGTATACAACGAAATCCCCTGAAAACCCCATTGTTTTAAACAGAGCAATCCTCTTTGAAGATCCGACAACAAAAAGGGCAATGGCGCCCTCCTCAGGAGAGGTTAAAAATGAGTCAACCGTGTCAGATTATAACATGCAAAAATAAGCAGGATATGCGGAATGTACGAAGCCTAACACATCACTGATTTAGACAAACACAATCCCAAGGTATGCATAGCACAGATAACTAGTCCACCAGACACAGCCACTGGGTAAGACAAAACAAACACAATCCCAAGGTATGCATAGTACAGATAACTAGTCCACCAGACACAGCCACTGGGTAAGACAAACACAATCCCAAGGTATGCATAGCACAGATAACTAGTCCACCAGACACAGCCACTGGGTAAGACAAACACAATCCCAAGGTATGCATAGTACAGATAACTAGTCCACCAGACACAGCCACTGGGTAAGACAAACACAATCCCAAGGTATGCATAGCACAGATAACTAGTCCACCAGACACAGCCACTGGGTAAGACAAAACAAACACAATCCCAAGGTATGCATAGCACAGATAACTAGTCCACCAGACACAGCCACTGGGTAAGACAAAACAAACACAATCCCAAGGTATGCATAGCACAGATAACTAGTCCACCAGACACAGCCACTGGGTAAGACAAACACAATCCCAAGGTATGCATAGCACAGATAACTAGTCCACCAGACACAGCCACTGGGTAAGACAAAACAAACACAATCCCAAGGTATGCATAGCACAGATAACTAGTCCACCAGACACAGCCACTGGGTAAGACAAAACAAACACAATCCCAAGGTATGCATAGCACAGATAACTAGTCCACCAGACACAGCCACTGGGTAAGACAAAACAAACACAATCCCAAGGTATGCATAGCACAGATAACTAGTCCACCAGACACAGCCACTGGGTAAGACAAAACAAACACAATCCCAAGGTATGCATAGCACAGATAACTAGTCCACCAGACACAGCCACTGGGTAAGACAAACAAACAATCCCAAGGTATGCATAGCACAGATAACTAGTCCACCAGACACAGCCACTGGGTAAGACAAAACAAACACAATCCCAAGGTATGCATAGCACAGATAACTAGTCCACCAGACACAGCCACTGGGTAAGACAAAACAAACACAATCCCAAGGTATGCATAGCACAGATAACTAGTCCACCAGACACAGCCACTGGGTAAGACAAAACAAACACAATCCCAAGGTATGCATAGCA
This sequence comes from Oncorhynchus gorbuscha, assembly GCF_021184085.1. Taxonomy (NCBI): domain Eukaryota; kingdom Metazoa; phylum Chordata; class Actinopteri; order Salmoniformes; family Salmonidae; genus Oncorhynchus; species Oncorhynchus gorbuscha. The sequence continues at coordinate 57,183,729 of NC_060184.1, forward strand.
CAGATAACTAGTCCACCAGACACAGCCACTGGGTAAGACAAAACAAACACAATCCCAAGGTATGCATAGCACAGATAACTAGTCCACCAGACACAGCCACTGGGTAAGACAAACACAATCCCAAGGTATGCATAGCACAGATAACTAGTCCACCAGACACAGCCACTGGGTAAGACAAAACAAACACAATCCCAAGGTATGCATAGCACAGATAACTAGTCCACCAGACACAGCCACTGGGTAAGACAAAACAAACACAATCCCAAGGTATGCATAGCACAGATAACTAGTCCACCAGACACAGCCACTGGGTAAGACAAAACAAACACAATCCCAAGGTATGCATAGCACAGATAACTAGTCCACCAGACACAGCCACTGGGTAAGACAAAACAAACACAATCCCAAGGTATGCATAGCACAGATAACTAGTCCACCAGACACAGCCACTGGGTAAGACAAAACAAACACATCAAAGTCATTGAGTGTCACAAGAGCAGAATCCAGCCTCTCCTGTCCTCTGTGTCAGGAAGTCAGTGTATCAGTCCCATATCTGTCCCATATGCCCATAGTGGGAAACGGGGCTTTGTTATCTTACCAAGTCCTGGAAGGCCCCGAGTCCTCTGGGGGTGGGGTAAGGGCTAACGCGGAGCCCAATCTCAGCAGGGGGCCTGGGACTGTCACCTCTATTTAGGTCCCCCTGTGCGGTGCCCGACCTAAATCAGCCTTTCGGCTGTGAAGGGCCGGCCCAGTGAGTCCACGCTGGCAGTTAAGAGGGCCGTTTGGCAAAGTGCTTAGACACTGGAGCCAGACTAGGCCTGACAGCTGTCAACAGAGACAAACATCCCAGCCTGACACAGACAGAGGATTGGGGTAGTGTTTATGGGGAAGTGTGTGTGTGGGAGTGGGGGGGGATGCATGTGCGCGTGTGTTGTCTTGTGGTACAGTAGTGCCAGATCTGGGTTGAAGCACTAGTGTTACAGACACTGTGCACCGCAAGGCAAGCAGGCACGTTGTCAGGAATCATTTGGTGAATGGCAACACCGCAGCAAGCTGTCATGCTAGGCACATCATAACCACCTACATGCCCAAATCGTTTGAGTTCCCCCTGAAAGGAAAGCCCAGTGACTTGACCTGATTTTAAAACAATGTTCCTAAAAACACAAGCCCTCCTGGCAAAAGCGAAGAGTGTATTTTAGCTGCAGACAGTCTAAAAGAAGAAGGGATATCATATGGTGCCTTGGTGGGGCAGTTCTGTTTATGTCTGAAAACACCGTTAAACGTGGTCTGGTTTGCAACTTCATCCGTAGGTTCTACAACTAAATGCAGTATTACAATATTTCCTTACAAGGAAACATAATGCCGCTGCGTGTGTGAACGAATCAAACTACCTAAATATGATTATCAGGCTCCAGCAGCAGAATAATGTTTGTAGCCTGAGAGAGAGAGGAGAGAGAGGACAGAGAGGAGAGAGAGGAGAGAGAGGTGAGAGGTGAGAGGAGAGAGAGGAGAGAGAGGTGAGAGAGAGGTGAGAGGAGAGAGAGGCGAGAGAGAGATAAGAGGAGAGAGAGGAGAGGGGGAGAGAGAGGAGAGGGGGAGAGAGAGGAGAGGGGGAGTGATAGGCGAGAGAGAGGAGAGGGGGAGAGAGAGGAGAGAGAGGACAGAGAGGAGAGAGAGGTGAGAGGAGAGAGAGGCGAGAGAGAGAAGAGGAGAGAGAGGAGAGGGGGAGAGAGAGGAGAGGGGGAGAGAGAGGAGAGGGAGAGAGAGAGAGAGAGAGAGAGAGAGAGAGAGGGAGAGAGAGGTGAGAGAGGAGAGAGGTGAGAGAGTCCGTTAAGCCAATCAGAAATACTATCAGACCCCCAAATGGGTGCATTTATATGCCTACATTTGCGAGCAGGCCAGGTAGCCTACAACAGGCTGACCACACCGCTCGAGTCGCATGCGTTGCAACATACATGTAGACATCGATGTTATTCAATTACTGCACCCCAACGAGCGTCTGCGTTGCCAATGGCGAAAATAGAAGTCAGTTCTATTTCTGACGGAGATCACGATGCCTCTCCCATCTCCTCATTGGTTTATAGAAGCAGGTATCCACGTGCAATCACCTCATTGGTTATACCCACGTGGGTGACTGAAAGACGAATGAGGTCAGTGGAGAAACGATTCGGGTTGGCCGTTTTATGTGTGGATTAATTGGTGGAGTAGAGGACCTTGTGCATTTCAAGTAAAATAACAACTCAATGTTTATATCCCAAAACAAATTAGCTAGCAACAGCAAGCTAGCTAAATAGGACAAATTAGCTAGCAACAGCAAGCTAGCTAAATAGGACAAATTAGCTAGCAAGTCCAGGCTAACTAGCTAAATTTCCATAAATGTTTAATTATTTTTGACCTGTCCCCAAATGAATACAATTGGTACAGAGTTTGTTTTGATATTTTAACCTGCGTGTCGTGATCGCATTTGGTGTGGGGGGACAAAATATATTTATGCACGATGGCGCTCACGCTCAGCCGGTTTGGGTTCCATGTAAACCTACTTCTATGCGTGCGTGTTCTTACTCAACATTAACAGGAGCACTCCAAAACAAATGACAATAACTAAATTGACAGAACTCGTAAAATGGAATTAAATAAACCAAAACTTGTTTCTCACAAGTGTTGCATAGGTTGTGCGCTCTGCAAACAGCGTGTCCACTCCGACAATGAGAACGGAAAGACTGGAATAATGACATTGAATGGTTTCAAATAAATTACCATAACCACAGTAACAAACATTGTAGATGAGAAATGATAGGAATTAACGGTAAATCTGCTACTGGTGATATATGTAATGGGGAATTGGTATGCACTAACAATCAAACCCAAACAATTCACACAATGAAGTTATGAAACAATGAATGTGCACAACTTGGCGGGAGAGAGCGCATTCTGGAGAGAGTGCATTGTGCATCTGGGTGAAGGGTCATTCCGACATCTGCACTGCCCATGCAGCATTTATGTTGAAGAAGAAGTCAGGGCATTCATACCTCTTATGCCTTCGCGGAGCAGTGCAGAGCTTTTGTCAAGGAAGTGAGTTTGTGTTTATACAGGATGTACCGCCCCCACCTACCGTCAATCAATCGTGTCAATGCGGAGCAATACAGAGCCCTCTGCATTGTGACTAAATTTAAGAGGGGCACGGCGATGCGGTATACAGAGCTTGATTTGGTCTCTGCATGCCTCTGGAGTCTCCGCCGTTGCGTCACACCCTCCGCATGGAGCTTCCAATTACAAATTAGGATCAAGCATAAATTGGCTTTTAGTCAAGGCCTCCGCAATGGATTAGTTCACTGAGATGGGCGCAAATAAATATACATATTTGTTACTGCTCGACTAAACAATCTCGGACAAACAGCTGCCTAACGACCAATTGGGGTCAGCCCTAATCTGTTTGGGCTTCTTGCTGTTAGTTTGCAGTCCAAAAATGTATGTCATGGAAGAAGATCCCTGTGCTACCTTCTCAGATGACACCCTAATCCCTACATAGCACACTACTTCTGATCAGAGCCCAATGGGTCCTAGTGCACTCTATAGGGACTAGGGTGCCATTTGGGACACAAGGATCATATTGTCCTCTCTCTGGAGCTGCTGATAGCTGAAAGAATACAGAACCAGGAGTGGATTTCTTCTGTACAGAGACGACCATCAAAACTCTGATACAAACACACGCGCGCTCTCCTTCAGTCTCCCAGTGCTCCTGGTTCTTCTTCTCCAGGCTTCTATTCTTCACTATCACTGTCTCTAGGCTTGGGCGATATACCGTATTTACAGTATACCGGAGTAAAAAACACAGAACGGTTTTCAAAACCATTTCTTTTAAGTTTTCCCATTTTAAAAAAAAGAAGACATTTTTACATTAGTTGAGCCAGTCACATGTTTGTTTTTAATAGCACAACGGGAGAATGTGAGCTGGTGAGTCCACAGCATTCTGTATATTCTCTTTCGTGCTGTGCACATGAGGTGATGACTTGTATGTAAATGTTTGCCATCAGATATTTTCTAATGGCTTTCTGTCAGAAGTCAAAAGAGCTCTGGATGAGTCATCTGTACAGCTGACATGTATTCCCTGTGCTTCCTACTACTGTCTTCTTCTCCCATCTGCTCGCTCTGTGGACACATGCTGCTCTTCCTTCAGAAAAGGATGCGTCACAACTTTGTCCATTTGCACATTTCCCTCGTTCACTTTCGCATGTAAATCTCCACACACACCGAAAATTACATTTTGGTAGCGACTAGCTATTCTTGTATAACTTTATGAGCTGGATTTGCCCGTCTTGGCAATTAGTTTGTTTGTTTTCTATATGGTTTCGCTATTCATTTGTGCTCATTTTGTTAGCATTCTGGCAGTAATAGAGGCCCAATTTGCTTTTTTTCCCTCGCATTTTTAGCGCCTCCTTGTGTGCCTTGCTGGTCGTACCATAAATTCTGGGACGGGAGGAGGATGGAATGACGATATGAAAATCCGGATACCGCCTAAACCTACTGTGATCTCCCTGTCTCTCTAATCCCCCATCCTTCCTGTTGGTACTCTGTTGGAGAGAGGGATAATGCCATCGATTAAAGCCGGCATTCCGGGGTGTATTATTCATTAAATTATGAGGACTGACCAACGGCCGCCACCCAATAATCAGGCATGGAGGAGAACCAACGGCAGCCAGCCCACTATGCTTCAAACAGCCCAACTATACTTTAAGACAAACCCTCTTGAAACAGACACACAACAACAGCACAGCGGAATCAGGCAGTAGACTAGCCTGGTCCCAGATCTGTATGTGACAAGCAGATCATCAGAGGAGTTGGCTAAAGTGAAGGAGTACAGACACACTCACACACAGAGAAACTCTCTCGCAGCAAGGGAAGACGAGTTAAAAGGGAGGGCGAGTTGGGTGAGGTCACGTATTGACTCTCTTGGTGGAGCCCCGGGTCATTGATTGAAGTCAGCGAGAGTCATTGATTAAGTGACAAATGGAGTTAACGCACTTCTCCTAGACCTCCCGACCCCGCTCTAGAGGACAGCTCTCCCTGGTTCCTTCCCAAATGGCACCCTATTCGATTTAGGGAAATGCACGTTAGAAATGTATTAGAGGAGTAGAGAGAGAAGGGGGAGGGATAGGGAGAGGTAGAGAGAAAATTCATGCTATAAATGTATTAGAAGAGTAGAGAGAGAAGGGGGAGGGATAGGGAGAGGAAGAGAGAAAATGCACGCTATAAATGTATTAGAAGAGAGGAAAAAAGGAAGAAAGAGATAAGAGGGAGAGGAAGAGAGAGAATAGAGATGGTGAGAGACAACTGGAGACAAGAGGGAAGCTTTTAACCTTTGCCAAAAGAAGGAAATTGCTCTGGCACACGCAAATGCAGTGTGCCCACCAGTGCAGTTAGTCTTTGATTTCCCCTGCTCCCCGGGCCAGTCTTTGTAGCCTAGTGTTGTGTAGTGGGGGGCAGCTGTTGGGGACCCTGCTTAAGAATCGCCTAATTTACCTCCCGGCTTGATCTCTACTCAACACAGGTGCTGCCTTGGCACCAGAGCACTGTTACCATGGAGATACACTCAGGTGGGATGCCGTGTCCAAGTTACCCACCCTGCTCTGATCCAGGGATGCCCAGATCATCATCATTAACTAACATAAACATACAGCCAAACTTGTCACAGCTGTATAGGATGGTACACGCAGCATAAATATGGACTCGACTGCCCCCAAGTGGTTTGAAAGCACAACTGCAGTGCCCACTGAGGAATGCATCCCAATAACATCTCCTTTCTCCTGAAGTGTGCATTTGTTCCAATACTTCCCTTCAATCTAAAAGCATTGGATTGTTGAAGGTAAGGAAAGGAAAGGTGGATACCTAGTCAGTTGTACAACAATGCATTCAACTGAAATGTGTCTTCCGCATTTAACCCAACCCCTCTGAATCAGAGAGGTGTGACTGACGGGTGCCTTCATCGATGTCCACGTCGGCTAGTGGGAGTTTACACTATATTTCTTATACCAGTCCTGTCCTTTCAAATCATTAAAGGCAACTTAGTGAACAAGTGCACACTTTAGGAGGAAAGGAGAGATTATTGGGATATAGCGACTACTATGCGCCTGACATGTATAACACAACAACACAGAAACACCTTACTCAGCGGAATCGACAGTCATGAGCTTTTGCGTCAGTAGCCCTTAGAGTTTCCCTTGGACCCTGTCAACATTAAGTCATGTGGTGTGTGTCTGTAGACAGACAGACAGTCAGTTTCCCTTGGACCCTGTCAACATTAAGTCATGTGGTGTGTGTCTGTAGACAGACAGACAGTCAGTTTCCCTTGGACCCTGTCAACATTAAGTTTCTGTAGACAGACAGACAGTCAGTTTCCCTTGGACCCTGTCAACATTAAGTCATGTGGTGTGTGTCTGTAGACAGACAGACAGTCAGTTTCCCTTGGACCCTGTCAACATTAAGTCATGTGGTGTGTGTCTGTAGACAGACAGACAGTCAGTTTCCCTTGGACCCTGTCAACATTAAGTCATGTGGTGTGTGTCTGTAGACAGACAGACAGTCAGTTTCCCTTGGACCCTGTCAACATTAAGTCATGTGGTGTGTGTCTGTAGACAGACAGACAGTCCCCCTGTACAAAGCTGATCTTTCACCTCTCCAACACTTACTTCTCTCCCAGGTCCTGTCAACCAGTGGTGTAGTGCTCTTTTTTTTAGTTGAGGAAGCACAATTTTTTTTATACAAAGAAACGTTTGTTAAACACTAAGAGGACATTAGAATAACATTGATAGTAATGTACTGTTAAACCAAAGTTTGTTTGGAATTTACGGTAATATACTTTACCTTTTTTTTTTGTTGACAGTAACTTACAGGTAAATGGCTGCCAGTAAGTTACTGTAAAAACAACTGGATTTAAAAAAAAATGTTTTACAGTACAGCGACTGTCAAAAAGTGTCACCAAAGTGACGCGAGTTAATAAAGCACCCATAAGGTCATGACGGAGCCAGTCGCTCCAACAGTCTGGCTGCTACCTCAGCAGTCTACCCAGAGGGTCATGTTTCATTTTATTACAGTGTGGAGAACCACCTTCTATCAGGGATCTCACCGAATGTTGTTACACACACACACACACACACACACACACACATTAGCCTGTTGGTTATGGATGGGGAGAGAGACACAGACACAGTCTGGCACACATTCCAAAGGTGAAAATGCTCAAATATATTCTGTGGAACTCAAATAAAAATAAGACTTTACATTTTAACAGTATGCTGACATACTGTGTGATTAAACTATTCAAAATTCAACACTACAAACACTAAACATATGATACAATGTCCACACATGTTCTATGGTGTAATACTCACACAGCTTTGTTTTTCATTCAACACATAGGGAAACCACCTGACGTTCGCAAGTGTAAGAGAATTTGAATACTTTCAAATGAGCTGCCAGCATAACTGCATAAAAACGTCTGCTACACACATTTGGTGGCACTAACATATACCGACCACTAGGGGGAAGAAGCATACCATTATTGACAGGAAACAAGCCCAAAAAGGCTTGGTCTCAGACCATCTTTACAGCTATCTATCATTGGTTTTTCAACAGGACAATGACCCAAAACACACCGCCAGGTTGTGTAAGGGCTATTTGACCAAGAAGGAGAGTGATGGAGTGCTGCATCAGATGACCTTGTCTCAACAATCACCCGACCGAAACCCAATTGAGATTTGGTTTGGAATGAGTTGGACTGCAGAGTGAAGTAAAAAGCAGCCAACAAGTGCACAGCATATGTGGGAGCTCCTTCAAGACTGTTGGAAAAGCATTCCAGGTGAAGCTGGTGGAGAGAATGTCAAGCGTGTGCAAAGCGGTCATCAAGGCAAAGGGTAGATACTTTGAAGAATCGCAAATATAAATACATTTTATATTTGTTTAACACTTTTTGGGTTACTACATGACTCCATGTGCGTTATGTTGTTATGTTATTATACCACAATGTAGAAAATAATCAAAACAAAGAAAAACTCTCGAATGAGTAGGTGTGTCCAAACGGACTCCTGCTGTATATCTTAAAGATGTGACATGTGGTTCTGAGGGGAATGGTAGCAGATTGAATATTTCACAGACCTGACACATAGATCATCCATGCTCTGGAACAAAAACACTTGCAGCCACTAACCCTAACCACATTGCATGGTACAGTATATTACTCATACTTGTTTTTGTGTAGATGCCCCAGACAGTGTAACGGTCATAGAGAATGGGTGTTACAAAGAAATACTACCTAGGTCCCAAATGGGACTCTATTCCCTATAGGGTGCACTACTTTTGACCAGGGCCCGTAGTGCACTACAAAGGGAATAGAGTGCCATTAGGGACATACACCTATCAGCAGTAATGACGCTGCTTGATCCACCAATCATCTAGACCATGTAGGGAGAAATCCTGAGATTGTTACTGGTGCTTGAGACAGAGCAGAGTGTCACCACGACTATCCATAATGGCCACTTGACGAGGCAATAGGATGAAAAAAATCCTGTTTCTGCCTTAACTCAATGCCGTGACATGTTCAAAGACTTTCTGTGTACAATGTGACTAACCTGAGTGTGCGCGTGCACGAGAGAGAGAGAGAGAGAGAGAGAGAGAGAGAGAGAGAGAGAGAGAGAGAGAGAGAGAGAGAGAGAGAGAGAGAAATCAGTGTGAGACTATCAGAGACTGATAGACAGAACTGCACAAAAAACTATCTGCACAAAATCTGCTGTAGTCTAAAACTGCTGGTCTGGGTAGCAGATTTGAGCCAACCACAGCTAAGACGAACATGTTCCAGCACCTAGATGTATAACGTGCTATCAATCAGGGCTGAGTTTCTGAAACAGAGCTGAATGTTGGCCAAGCTTCACACTCCTCCCATTCAAATGTATTGGCAGGGTGTGGACTCAACGTGTTCAACGGTAAGAGACGCACTGAAGCGCTCATGGTCTCCTCCATATGCAACAACACCCTTGCAAATAACAGCTTTATGTCACTGTCCATTCACTGAGTCTGCATTCCAAATGGCAACCTATTCCCTATACAGTACACTACTTTTGACCAAAGTTCTATGGGCCCTGGTCAGAAGTAATGCACTTACATCAGGAATTGACTGCCATTTGTGACACAAACAACATCAACACACATAGTGCTCAGCTTCTCCCTGGTTCCCATGGTGACTGAGCCATAAAGGTTTGTTGGTTGTTTCACTCAAGGTTAGCTAAATTAGTCTTAAAAGGATTCTTTCATGACACTGTCTGTCTGCTACAGTGTTTGGTAATTAGTCCTGATTGTTTGAGCGCAAAGAGCATATGATTGGGTCTGACAATCCTTAGCAAACCCACAATGTTGAATCATACAGTGCCGATATGAAATACACAGAGAGCGGGCATGCACATGTGGACATTACTCCACCACTAGCCACGCCAATTAACTACCATTAAGATCAAATTCAACACCATGCATTTCATCTAACGCTCTATAGCTGGGTGAGAAATGACTGACCAGCTGCAGCTTCACATAGTACATAGCCATGACAACCATTACTCCTGATGAAATCATTATAATGATCAGCTAAGACAATGTCCCAAATAACACCCTATTCCCTATAGAGTGCCCTACTTTTCACCGGAGCCCTATGGCCCCTGGTCAAAAGTAGTGCACTACATAAGAAATTGAGTGCCATTTGGGACACAAACCTAAAATAACTACAAGGAGGTCTCCCTTCAGGCCTGTTAGCCTGTTGGGGGCCCTGGCTGGGCTCTGGGCTGCTTCGGCTGGCATACTGTTTCTATTAAAGGTAGAGAGAGAGAGAGAGAGAGAGAGAGAGAGAGCGAGAGAGAGGTGAAGATAAGCAGATGCGTGGAACAAATGAGGTCATCACCCACTCCCTGCCCAGGGAGAGAGAGAGAGAGGCGAGGGACAGAGGGAGAGAGACGTACAAAGAGAGAAGGAAAGACAAAATAGAGAGAGGAGAGATGTGGCGGGAGAGAAAGAAGGAGAGATGGAGGGATAGGCAGAGCAGATAGAGAGAAAGAAGGAGGGATAGGCAGAGCAGAGAGAGAGAAAGAAGGAGGGATGGATGGATAGGCAGAGCAGATAGAGAGAAAGAAGGAGGGATGGAGGGATAGGCAGAGCAGATAGAGAGAAAGAAGGAGAGATGGAGGGATAGGCAGAGCAGATAGAGAGAAAGAGGAAAGAAAAGAGGGCGTATTTCACAAAGATGGAAACTATGGAAACGTGCTTCCAGTTACAGGAATGCAAAAGCCTTATGTGAGGACTATAACATGACATGGGTGTTTTACCACACTCATATAACATAACACACACAGTGTACAGACCATGAAACCACATCATGGGGCAAACCACATCATGGGGCAAACCACATCATGGGGCAAACCACATCATGGGGCAAACCACATCATGGGGCAAGCCACATTAACACACCTACAGGCCAACCAACAAATGGAGTGTGTTTGCACACACTGACTGTCTTCCAAATCTATTGAGACAAATTGAAGGGCCAAGTTACTTTAAATGTCCTCAAGTCCATGTGACATAATTGTCTAGCTGAATGGATGGTATTGTTGCTGCTGCACCACAGGCACAAGCAGACCCTACAAACACACTCCTGAGAAACTAAACCGTTACAGATGCCTGTCAAGGGAGTGTGTCTATCCTGAACTACCCTCCTTTACAGACCTGACTCTGGGGCAGCAGACCTGGGGCGGCAGGGTAGCCAAGCAACGGCCTATTCTCCACGCTGCAATCTAGAAGGTGGAGACAGTAGAGGTGGATCAAAGCTGAGACTGAGATTGAAAAACAGCTTCTATCTCCAGGCCATCAGACTGTTAAATTGTTACCGCTAGTCGGCCTCCGTCCAGTACACAGGCCTGAACCTTAATCACTGTCACTAGCCGGCCTCCGTCCAGTACACAGGCCTGAACCTTAATCACTGTCACTAGCCGGCCTCCGTCCAGTACACAGGCCTGAACCTTAATCACTGTCACTAGCCGGCCTCCGTCCAGTACACAGGCCTGAACCTTAATCACTGTCACTAGCCGGCCTCCGTCCAGTACACAGGCCTGAACCTTAATCACTGTCACTAGCCGGCCTCCGTCCAGTACACAGGCCTGAACCTTAATCACTGTCACTAGCCGGCCTCCGTCCAGTACACAGGCCTGAACCTTAATCACTGTCACTAGCCGGCCTCCGTCCAGTACACAGGCCTGAACCTTAATCACTGTCACTAGTCGGCCTCCGTCCAGTACCCAGGCCTGAACCTTAATCACTGTCACTAGCCGGCCTCCGTCCAGTACCCAGGCCTGAACCTTAATCACTGTCACTAGCCGGCCTCGGCCTCCGTCCAGTACCCAGGCCTGAACCTTAATCACTGTCACTAGCCGGCCTCCGTCCAGTACCCAGGCCTGAACCTTAATCACTGTCACTAGCCGGCCTCCGTCCAGTACCCAGGCCTGAACCTTAGTCACTGTCACTAGCCGGCCTCCGTCCAGTACCCAGGCCTGAACCTTAATCACTGTCACTAGCCGGCCTCCGTCCAGTACCCAGGCCTGAACCTTAATCACTGTCACTAGCCGGCCTCCGTCCAGTACCCAGGCCTGAACCTTAATCACTGTCACTAGCCGGCCTCCGTCCAGTACCCAGGCCTGAACCTTAATCACTGTCACTAGCCGGCCTCCGTCCAGTACCCAGGCCTGAACCTTAATCACTGTCACTAGCCGGCCTCCGTCCAGTACCCAGGCCTGAACCTTAATCACTGTCACTAGCCGGCCTCCGTCCAGTACACAGGCCTGAACCTTAATCACTGTCACTAGCCGGCCTCCGTCCAGTACCCAGGCCTGAACCTTAGTCACTGTCACTAGCCGGCCTCCGTCCAGTACCCAGGCCTGAACCTTAATCACTGTCACTAGCCGGCCTCCGTCCAGTACACAGGCCTGAACCTTAATCACTGTCACTAGCCGGCCTCCGTCCAGTACCCAGGCCTGAACCTTAATCACTGTCACTAGCCGGCCTCCGTCCAGTACACAGGCCTGAACCTTAATCACTGTCACTAGCCGGCCTCCGTCCAGTACCCAGGCCTGAACCTTAGTCACTGTCACTAGCCAGCCTCCGTCCAGTACCCAGGCCTGAACCTTAATCACTGTCACTAGCCGGCCTCCGTCCAGTACACAGGCCTGAACCTTAATCACTGTCACTAGCCGGCCTCCGTCCAGTACCCAGGCCTGAACCTTAGTCACTGTCACTAGCCGGCCTCCGTCCAGTACACAGGCCTGAACCTTAATCACTGTCACTAGCCGGCCTCCGTCCAGTACACAGGCCTGAACCTTAATCACTGTCACTAGCCGGCCTCCGTCCAATACCCAGGCCTGAACCTTAATCACTGTCACTAGTCGGCCTCCGTCCAGTACCCAGGCCTGAACCTTAATCACTGTCACTAGCCGGCCTCCGTCCAGTACCCAGGCCTGAACCTTAATCACTGTCACTAGCCGGCCTCCGTCCAGTACCCAGGCCTGAACCTTAATCACTGTCACTAGCCGGCCTCCGTCCAGTACCCAGGCCTGAACCTTAATCACTGTCACTAGCCGGCCTCCGTCCAGTACACAGGCCTGAACCTTAATCACTGTCACTAGCCGGCCTCCGTCCAGTACCCAGGCCTGAACCTTAGTCACTGTCACTAGCCGGCCTCCGTCCAGTACCCAGGCCTGAACCTTAATCACTGTCACTAGCCGGCCTCCGTCCAGTACACAGGCCTGAACCTTAGTCACTGTCACTAGCCGGCTACCACCCGGTACTCTACCCTTCACCTTAGAGACTGTCACTAGCTGGCTACCACCCGGTCAGTACTATCACTGTCTGCTTCGGCCTCCGTCCAGTACCTTTCACCTTAGAGACTGTCACTAGCTGGCTACCACCCAGTACTCAGGCCTGACCTTAGAGACTGTCACTAGCCGGCTCCACCCGGTTCTCAGGCCTTCACCTTAGAGACTGTCACTAGCCGGCTCCACCCGGTATTCTACCCTTCACCTTAGAGACTGTCACTAGCCGGCTCCCACCCGGTATTCTACTGGCCTTCACCTTAGAGACTGTCACTAGCTGGCCTCCATCCAGCCCTGAACCTTAGCTACCACCCGGTACTCTACCCTTCACCTTAGAGACTGTCACTAGCTGGCTACCACCCGGTACTCTACCCTTCACCTTAGAGACTGTCACTAGCTGGCTACCACCCGGTACTCTACACTTGACCTTAGAGACTGTCGCTAGCCGGCTACCACCCGGTTCTCTACTCTTCACCTTAGAGACTGTCACTAGCCGGCTACCACCTGGTATTCTACCCTTCACCTTAGAGACTGTCACTAGCCGGCTACCACCCGGTATTCTACCCTTCACCTTAGAGACTGTCACTAGCCGGCTACCACCCGGTATTCTACCCTTCACCTTAGAGACTGTCACTAGCCGGCTACCACCCGGTATTCTACCCTTCACCTTAGAGACTGTCACTAGCCGGCTACCACCCGGTATTCTACCCTTCACCTTAGAGACTGTCACTAGCCGGCTACCACCCGGTATTCTACCCTTCACCTTAGAGACTGTCACTAGCCGGCTACCACCCGGTATTCTACCCTTCACCTTAGAGACTGTCACTAGCCGGCTACCACCCGGTATTCTACCCTTCACCTTAGAGACTGCTGCCCTACGTACATAGTCATTGAGCACTGGTCACTTTAATAATTTGACATACTGTTTTACCCACTAATTATGTATATACTGTGTTCTAGTCATGGCTCATCCTATATGACAACATGTCTATTCATATACCGTACACACTGTCTTTACACACCATTCAGATACAAATGTATTTATATTCCGGATTCTGGCGTTTTGATACGTCTTAACTTGTTATTTAAAAAAAAAACTGTTTGATTATGTGTGTCGTTATTGAATTGCCAGATATTGCTGCATTGTTGGCGCTAGAAAAATAAGCCCTTCGCTGCACCTGGGACAACATCTGCAAAACCGTCTACGCGACCAATAAACTTTGATTTGACACACCCACACCCACACCCACACTAAGATGTAAGGGTTGCCACTCGCTGCTGCGCTCAACTGGCATTAGTTTCCTGCTTGTACTACAATCACACTTCCTGTGAAAGCTGGAGAAGCGAAGGTCGGGAGCACAGACTGGAAAGAGAACCAGAACTAGGTCAGAAATGGCACTCTATTCTCTATATAGTGCACTACTTTAGACCAGAGCCCTGGTCAAGCAGTTCACTAAATAGGGTTTAGGGTGTCATTTGGAACGCAATCCAATTCTGCTATAGGTAAAGGTTGTAAAGAAAGAGGTACACTAAAAAGCATATCTTAATTTAGAATAGACAATCTAATATACTCTGATTGTTCCTACTGTCAAGGCAGAGGTGGTTGTGCTCCAAACTGGATTTGAAGTCAAACCAAAATGACATTGTGTAAGAAGCGGAAGGAAGCAGGCTAGACTTATTTTTAAGACTGGGCTGACCGGCTCCACAACCCTGTCTGTCAGTAAGTCAGTCAGTCAGTCCGTCTGGAGGTTATATAGGCCTTAAACAATGCTGTTAGCTTTAAACTGCTCATTAATCACTGGCGAGCAGCAACACGTACAGGCGGAGTTCCAAATTACAGTCATTTCCATATATAGTGCACTACTTTTGACCCTTTTGACCAGGGCTAATAGAGCTCTGATCAAAAGTAGTTCACTATGTAGGGACTCTGGTGCCCGTTGGGACGCACAGTGCACACACAGTACAGTGGATATGCATAGCATTACACGTACAGCCACCACTGTGAACAGACCTAGTGCTTTTAAAAGGTACTGCATGTGTCAGTCTCATGACAATGGCATCAGTGCAGTTATGCAGACGGACTGTCTTTCATTTATGCCAAGATACATAGGTTCCTAAACATAACATTACATAGAAACTGTTTTCATGGTCTTTAAACTCAGCAGGGTATACTCATGTCACAGCCATATATAGTACCGGTCAAAAGTTTGGACACACCTACTCATTCAAGGGTTCTTTCTTTATTTGTACTATTTTCTACATAGTGGAATAATAGTGAAGACATCAAAATGATGAAATAATACATATAGAATCATTTAGTAACCAATATAAGTGTTAAACAAATCAAAATATATTACATGTTTGAGATTCTTCAAAGTAGCCACCCTTTGCCTTGATGACAGCTTTGCACACTCTTGGCATTCTCTCAACCAGCTTCACCTGGAATGCTTTTTCAACAGTCTTGAAGGACAGTCATCTGTTCACCTACTCTGTGTCTCACAAAGACACGGCGGTTGGAACTTAAAATCTCAAATCTGGACTCATCAGACTAAAGGACAGATTTCCACAGGTTTAATGTCCATTGCTCGTGTTTCTTGGTCCAATCAAGTCTCTTCTTATTATTTATGTCTTTTAGTAGTGGTTTTTTTGCAGCAATTCGACCATAAAAGCCTGATTCACTTAGTCTCCTCTGAACAGATGATGCTGAGATGCGTCTGTTACTTAAACTCTGTGAAGCATTAATTTGGGTTGCAATCTGATGTGTATGTCTAGTAACTCTAATAAACTTGTCCTTTGCAGCAGAGGTAACTCTGGGTCTTCGTTTCCTGTGGCGGTCCTCATGAGAGCCAGTTTCATAATAATGCTTGATGGTTTTTGCGACTGCACTTGAAGGAACTTTAAAAGTTCTTGAAATGTTCCGCACTGACCTTCATGTCATAAAGTAATGATGGACTGACGTGTCTCTTTGCTTGTTTGAGCTGTTTTTGCCATAATATGGAATTGTTATTTGACCAAATAGGGCTATCTTCTGTATACCAGCCTTACCTTGTCACAGCACAACTGAATGGCTCAAAAGCATCAAGGAAAGAAATTCCACAAATTAACTTTTAACAAGGCACATCTGTCAATTGAAATGCATTCCAGGTGACTACCTCTCAACTAGGCTGGTTGAGAGAATGGCAAGAGTGTGCAAAGCTGTCATTAAGGCAAAGGGTGGCTACTTTGAAGAATCACAAATATAAAATAAATATATATATAGGTCAGTTAGGATCACCACTTTATTTTGAGAATGTGAAATGCCAGAATAATAGAGTGATTTTTTGTCGTTGCTTTTATTACTTTCATCACATTCCCAGTGGGTCAGAAGTTTACTTACACTCAATTAGTATTTGGTAGCATTGCCTTTAAATTGTTTTACTTGGGTCAAACATTTTCGAATAGCCTTCCACAAGCTTCTCACAGGAAGTTGGGTGAATTTTGGCCCATTCCTCCTGACAGTGTAACTGAGTCAGGTTTGTGGGCCTCCTTGCTCGCACACGCTTTTTCAGTTCTGCCCACACATTTTCTATATGAGGTCAGGGCTTTGTGATGGCCACTCCAATACCTGGACATTGTTGTCCTTAAGCCATTTTGCCACAACTTTGGAAGTATGCTTGGGGTCATTGTCCATTTGGAAGACCCATTTGTGACCCAGCTTTAACTTCCTGACTGATGTCTTGAGATGTTGCTTCAATATATCCAATGCAGTTAACCTACTGTTCCTATGCCGTCATTGAAAATAAGACTGACTTACCTAGTCAAATATGGATGTACTTTTTTATAAAAAAAAATATCCACAGAATTTTCCTTACTCATGATGCCATCTATTTTGCGAAGTGCCAGTCCCTCCTGCAGCAAAGCACCCCCACAACATGATGCTGCCACCCCCTGTGCTTCACAGTTGGGATGGTGTTCTTCGGCTTGCATGCCTCTCCCTTTTTCCTCCAAACATAATGATGGTCATTATGGTCAAACAGTTCTGTTTTTGTTTCATCAGACCAGAGGACATTTCTCAAAAAAGTACGATCTTTGTCCCCTTGTGCAGTTGCAAGCCGTAATCTGGCTTTTTTATGGCGGTTTTGGAGCAGTGGCTTCTTCCTTCCTGAGTTGCCTTTCATGGTTATGTCGATGTAGGCGTCGTTTTACTGTGGATATAGATACTTTTGTACCTGTTTCCTCCAGCATCTTCACAAGGTCCTTTGCTGTTGTTCTGGGATTGATTTGCACTTTTCCTACCAAAGTACGTTCATCTCTAGGAGACAGAACGCGTCTCCTTCCTGAGCGGTATGATGGCTGCGTGGTCCCATGGTGTTTATACTTGCGTACTATTGTTTGTACAGATGAATGTGGTACCTTCAGGTGCTTTTTTTCTGAAGTCTTGGCTGATTTCTGTTGATTTCCCCATGATGTCAAGCAAAGAGGCACAGTTTGAATATGTGGTTGTCCCGCCTAGCTATCTTAAGATGAATGCACTAACTGTAAGTCGCTTTGGATAAGAGCGTCTGCTAAATGACTAAAAGATGTTATGTATGGCTCTCCGGGTATAGCAGTGTACTGTACTGTCACTGATGTTAAAGGACAGAGCTACTCTTATTGTCTCTACTGCTATTTCCTGTCCATGTGCAGGGGAGTTTGATGGGGAATAGCACGGAACCCAGGGCCTGAATACCAGACAGTGTTGATAGGAGAGGGATGAAAACAGAAGCATGGCATGCCACCTGGAAAAACCAGCTCACGCATCCGGACCACCGCTCTAACACACACACACACACACACACACACACACACACACACACACACACACACACACACACACACACACACACACACACACACACACACACACACACACACACACACACACACACACACACACACACACACACACACACACACACACACACACCTCCTGTCTGGTTGACAAACTGTCCCATAAACAGCAGCACTTCCTACAGGCCGGAGATGAACACACAGCTCTGGTTCACAACGTCTAAAGAAACGCCACCGTCATAACAAGAGGTGGCATGGTCTCTCTACCCACACTCTGTTTGGCTTTCAATCTGGAGTGAACCCGCACACATGTACGCAACCACACACACATACCTACACACACACACACGCAAGCTCCCACACACACGCTGTACCAGCCAGCAGTCAAATAAAGTTTGCCAGAGGAAACAACAGTAGTCTGGATGTACTAGAAGAAGTAAATAGTGTCCAAAGGCCTTGGGCTCATATTTGGCTTGACTAAAATGTAAATGGAGAATGTGTTTTCTCAAATGTTCCCATCCTATCCCTTACTATAGCTGATTAGAATGACCTCTACTGCTCTCACTAAAGCTCTCTCTGTCTCTGTTCTATTGTAGCATAACACCAGATTACACTCTGATTTAACACTTAAGGCCTTTTCACAGATGCATTGTTCTTAGCCCCAGGTTAAGACTGGCCCTGGGCTAGCTTAGCCTGTGTTCACACAAGTAGGGTGAAGTGAAACCAACTGTCCCTTTTCTGGTGTAGAAAATTCAAATGAGGTATCAAAGGAACTCTGATTGGCTAGCCCCTGGGTTAAGGTTGGTGCTAGCCCACTTTAGAATGTGCAAGCTCAAACCTCCCTTTGCCCAGTGTTTTGAGGTACTTAGCCCTCGGCAGTGTGAACGTGCCTTTAGTAATCTAATCAAGCCCTTTTGTGAGCCACATAAATCACTGAAGCCCTGTCAACAGCGTTCGTCTATTGTCCATATGCCATTAAACGGCAGCGTGTTGGTAGGTAAAGTATGGCTGCAATGACATCGTGTGACAGGCAGGGGGCTCATGATTCTTCTCAGTAGAAATATGAAAACAGATTCTAGTATATAGACAGTGCAGCCAAAAAACACGCCCTCTCAGAGTTTACAAAGACTGTTTCTCTGTTTTATAGAGTTCATTAGTCATTCAACCAGAGGCAGCAGCAGCAGCGTCACATTTAAGTAATTTAGTCATCTATTTTTACACTTTAATATCTAGTTTTAGACGTTGTCATTTTCTTGCTAGTTCTCAATTTTGAGGAGATAACACAGCTAGCATCTGGTAGGAAATGGCCTGTGAATTCATCTGAGAAATATGCCTCAGTATTTGCCACTATTGTAAGCCTGGGCATCACTTGGCTGCTACTGTGGGGATCACAGCAGGAAGTGGCAGACTAATTGGTCCAGTTATAACACAACACGCATCATCACATGGGTATATGCAAAGCAGGAAGGACATCTCAGCAAATGATTTTACCCTGAAATAGCTCAAATAGCTTCCTGAGGTGTATCAAGCCCACTGACCACAGCGTGACTCACCCTGTCTTTGTCATCGGCCACATCGCACAGTGTGTCGTCCAGATCCAGTATGCCTCCGTCCCCATGCTCCAACCTGTGCACCTGTAGCCAGTAGCCAGGATCCTAGAGGGAGGGAGAGAGAAGAGACATGGATTATTTTAGAGAGAAGGGAGTGGAGACATGGCTTATTTTAGAGAAGAGAGTGGAGACATGGCTTATTTTAGAGAAGAGAGTGGAGACATGGTTTATTTTAGAGAGAAGAGAGTGGAGACATGGCTTATTTTAGAGAGAAGAGAGTGGAGACATGGCTTATTTTAGAGAGAAGAGAGTGGAGACATGGTTTATTTTAGAGAAGAGAGTGGAGACATGGTTTATTTTAGAGAGAAGAGAGTGGAAACATGGTTTATTTTAGAGAGAAGAGAGTGGAGACATGGCTTATTTTAGAGAGAAGAGAGTTTTTATTTTAGAGAGAAGAGAGTGGAGACATGGTTTATTTTAGAGAGAAGAGAGTGGAGACATGGCTTATTTTAGAGAAGAGAGTGGAGACATGGCTTATTTTAGAGAAGAGAGTGGAGACATGGTTTATTTTAGAGAAGAGAGTGGAGACATGGCTTATTTTAGAGAAGAGAGTGGAGACATGGTTTATTTTAGAGAGAAGAGAGTGGAGACATGGCTTATTTTAGAGAAGAGAGTGGAGACATGGCTTATTTTAGAGAGAAGAGAGTGGAGACATGGTTTATTTTAGAGAGAAGAGAGTGGAGACATGGCTTATTTTAGAGAAGAGAGTGGAGACATGGCTTATTTTAGAGAGAAGAGAGTGGAGACATGGCTTATTTTAGAGAGAAGAGAGTGGAGACATGGCTTATTTTAGAGAAGAGAGTGGAGACATGGCTTATTTTAGAGAGAAGAGAGTGGAGACATGGCTTATTTTAGAGAAGAGAGTGGAGACATGGCTTATTTTAGAGAAGAGAGTGGAGACATGGCTTATTTTAGAGAAGAGAGTGGAGACATGGTTTATTTTAGAGAGAAGAGAGTGGAGACATGGTTTATTTTAGAGAGAAGAGAGTGGAGACATGGCTTATTTTAGAGAAGAGAGTGGAGACATGGCTTATTTTAGAGAAGAGAGTGGAGACATGGCTTATTTTAGAGAAGAGAGTGGAGACATGGCTTATTTTAGAGAAGAGAGTGGAGACATGGCTTATTTTAGAGAAGAGAGTGGAGACATGGCTTATTTTAGAGAAGAGAGTGGAGACATGGTTTATTTTAGAGAGAAGAGAGTGGAGACATGGTTTATTTTAGAGAGAAGAGAGTGGAGACATGGCTTATTTTAGAGAAGAGAGTGGAGACATGGCTTATTTTAGAGAGAAGAGAGTGGAGACATGGTTTATTTTAGAGAGAAGAGAGTGGAGACATGGCTTATTTTAGAGAAAGAGAGTGGAGACATGGCTTATTTTAGAGAGAAGAGAGTGGAGACATGGTTTATTTTAGAGAGAAGAGAGTGGAGACATGGCTTATTTTAGAGAGAAGAGAGTGGAGACATGGCTTATTTTAGAGAGAAGAGAGTGGAGACATGGCTTATTTTAGAGAGAAGAGAGTGGAGACATGGTTTATTTTAGAGAGAAGAGAGTGGAGACATGGCTTATTTTAGAGAGAAGAAGTAAGACATGGCTTATCTTAGGAAGAAGTAGTAAGACATGGCTTATCTTAGAGAAGAAGAAGTAAGACATGGCTTATCTTAGAGAGAAGAAGTAAGACATGGCTTATCTTAGAGAGAAGAAGTAAGACATGGCTTATCTTAGAGAAGAAGAAGTAAGACATGGTTTATCTTAGAGAGAAGAAGTAAGACATGGTTTATCTTAGAGAGAAGAAGTAAGACATGGCTTATCTTAGAGAAGAAGAAGTAAGACATGGCTTATCTTAGAGAAGAAGAAGTAAGACATGGCTTATCTTAGAGAGAAGAAGTAAGACATGGTTTATCTTAGAGAGAAGAAGTAAGACATGGCTTATCTTAGAAGAAGAAGTAAGACATGGCTTATCTTAGAGAGAAGAAGTAAGACATGGTTTATCTTAGGAAGAAGAAGTAAGACATGGTTTATCTTAGGAAGAAGAAGTAAGACATGGCTTATCTTAGGAAGAAGAAGTAAGACATGGCTTATCTTAGGAAGAAGAAGTAAGACATGGCTTATCTTAGAGAAGAAGAAGTCATTTTTATTTTAGACCAGATTGAAATAAGGGAGATGGAGAGAGAGAGAGGACGCATTAGCTAAGACTTGGACAATACAGATAGAGAGAGGACGCATTAGCTAAGACTTGGACAATACAGATAGAGAGAGGACGCATTAGCTAAGACTTGGACAATACAGATAGAGAGAGGACGCATTAGCTAAGACTTAGACAATACAGAGAGAGAGAGGACGCATTAGCTAAGACTTAGACAATACAGAGAGAGAGGACGCATTAGCTAAGACTTAGACAATACAGAGAGAGAGAGGACGCATTAGCTAAGACTTAGACAATACAGAGAGAGAGAGGACGCATTAGCTAAGACTTAGACAATACAGAGAGAGAGAGGACGCATTAGCTAAGACTTCAAGGCAGGTAACAGGTTGAGGTTGATTTGGTTCTATCTGGACCATTACCTTTTTTGCAGGAAGAGAGCTGAATTGGGGGGGATTAGATATTAGACCGTGTGAAAAAGTAGCGGTTGGCAGATAGGAGGCAAATGATAAGGTTCAAAAGAGAGGTTTAATTCACAAAATTAGGATAGGCTAGTGATGGTAGCATTATTTAGGATCAATAACAATTTGGCAATATAGACAAAAATGACTTACAAAAGAAACAAACGCTTTACAGAAATAAACTGATTGTGAAACCAAAATCAAACCTTTCAATCAATCCAATCTGGCTTAGAATCAGGCTACATGCCCTGTAACATCACAGACAGCCTAAGCGCATGGACGCTTTCATAAACAAAGATTACCGAACATTGGCAAAGCCCGGTAGAAACACCTTGCTTGACTACTTCCCTGCAAATTCCACATTGCTGGGCAAAACCATTGGGTACACATAACCAGTGAACTGGTGGAAATACAAGCTGAAGGATACATCTCGCTCACTCTCCCTCTGTTGTGGCACTGGGCCATTGGGCCCGCCCTGCAACCTCATTGGATAATGCTGGGCCTTCTTCTTTCACTGTGCAACTCATCAATGTGCATCTTGCTAGCTGTCACTCAAATACCGAGGGGCTGAAGCTCATAGGCTAGAACTCAAATTGCTAGGGGGGTGGCCCATATGGGCCAAGCTTGCAGTGCTCAAAATATCAGCACACAGCTTCCAGAAAACAGTTGCTTACAAACTAAGGATTTTATGAACAATTGAGGTAAAAACATAACTTCTGCTGACAGATTATCCATGTATGAGCTACACATTGACACATCCAGCCCAAAGCAGGCGCTTAAAAAAATACTTAAGTGGTCGCCATAGTTCCAGAACTTGTCTTTAGCTCAAGTAAAGGGAGAGTGGGGCTTGGACTTAAGCGCATGCCCGCCTGTCGCCATCACAGACTGGCATTGCAATATAAAATGATGTAATCCGTCTCCCACCCATGTATTTAGATAAGTGTGCAAAGCCATGGCAGGGCTTTAGGCCAGATACACAGACCGATACACAGACATTCATATTTTGATGTTGGAAAAGCTTTGAGCAAAACTAAAAGGTGAATAATTACTGTAGGTGCAAGGCGAAGAAAAGCAGCCCCCCCCCCTCCCCTCATAGCACACAGGTAGTGAAGCGTAGACCACGCAGGTCAGAAGTTAAGCCAAAACATCTCAGCTCAGCTCGTTTCCTTCACATCCTTATTAGGATAACCTCTGGGGATGGCCGTCTGACTCCTGGGCTTTAAATGCACACACATACACACAGAGACAGACAGATAGACGGACAAACTAACAAGCCGGGCCTTCCCTAACGTTTTCCCCTCCACACGACAGAATAGAGTCTGTGGGTTTGATGCCTTCATGCACATTTCTGGACCCTTTCTGTAAATTGTAAACAGAGTGGTACGCCAGGCCAAGAGCTTCCAAAGTCAAACGGGGAATAATTGTGTGGTCTTTTCCTTCTATTTGTGGTTATTATAAGGGGTACAATAATTCCCCCCTGCAGTTCTGACACCAGAGAAAAAGATGGGAGTTACTGGAAATACATGTACTACAATAGATGGTCTTGAATATCAAATGATATTCATAACACACTTTAGAATCGACTTTTGTGAGGCAAAAAAAAAGGTAGGACAAAGAAAAGCAAGTAATAGAAATGTCTATTCAAAAGCTCCACCACCGGTCGTATTTTAGCAGTAATGTTATTTTATTGTCATACATACGAACAAAAATCACAACACTAAAATACAGATGGTACAATTACACAGAAAACCAAGACATGAGAGAAAATGAGTGTGGTATCTGGAAGCCATTCCACACCCCAAACCCACCACAAGAAACAGAAAATATCACAACAAATGGGTCTACTTCCAGATCTCCCTCAGTGAAATCAGACCAGCAGCCCAAGTTACAGGGATTGGAGATCAATAAATCCCCATAATGGATCAAAAGCTTAGGTTTATGTCCCAAATGGAACCCTATTCCCTATATAGTGCACTACTTTTGACCGAAGTCCTATGGGCCCTACATTAGGGAATAGGGTGACTTTTGGGACAAAGCCTTAATATCAGTGCCAAGCGATGGAGCATGTAGCATAGGATATTCATGCTACTGTACAGCGAGATTAGATTAGGTCTATGTTTATTGGCCTCCGAGGCAGTCAGGACAAACTGGCCCTGTCCCATCTGACAACCCTGGTGGGCTGTACTGAGCCGATGGCCCAGTCTGCTGCCCTGTAACCCTGCTGTGTTCGTGGAACACTTAGGGACATAGAGGGGTTATGTCCCATGACCATAGAGGGGTTGAGGGAACATAATGGGACACACTAAGCCCATCCCAAATGGAACCCTTTTCTCCTACAGTGCACTACTTTTGACCAGGGCTCATAAGGCTTTGGTCAAAGTAATACACTTATAGGGATAGTGTGCCATTTGGGGTGCACCCACTGTGCACTTCTGCCCCCCTGTGGCCATGGGACACTCGGTCACCCTCCCTCACCTCCCCTGGCCATAGGACACTCTGTTCCCCTGTATTGCACCAGTGTGACCTGCCCCAGTGTGACCTGCCCCCCGAGGGCTAAACAGCTGGCCACATCAACTGAGCACAGCTCTGGTACACATGCTGAGAGAGTGCACACACAGTCAGATGGACAAACGCATGCAAACTGGTGCAACCACAGAATGATCCCTCCAACACTTCGATGTACATTTATTTGAACACAGAACACACTAACACTTCAATACACCAAACCTGAAGGAACACACCATGGGCCTACATCAACTTGAATTCATTTGACATCTCTTATTTCCCCACTCACTCCTCACTCCAGTGATTCACCCCAGTTGGACTTCAAAGAGAACGTTCATCTCCATCTCTTCATCAGACAGCGGGACCATGGCTGAGTGTGACAGTGGTTTTCTTTTTTTAATTCCACCACCACCTACAGGCAAGAGCTCCATCGTAAAATAACCATTTATAATACAGTAAAGCATGACAGTGTCTGGGAGGACAGGGGGTAGAGTTAACTCAAGGGTAGTCTGCGGGAAACGGTCAACCCGAGGATCATTTGTCATGGATGCGTCCCAAATTGCACCCTATTCCCTATGGGTCATGGTCAAAAATAGTGCACTATAAAGGGATTACGGAGCCATTTGGGTCGCAACAACCATATAAAAGGTTCTGCAGAGGGATTTAAAAAAAAGTTTTTTAAATCTTTAAAGCAGCTCCAGCTCCCTAAAGCGAACACGGTTCTCCCTGTGAGAAATGTAGTGTTCTGCTTGTTTCTGTGTTTCTCCGCCAGACTAGACGATTGTTTCATGGTCTCTTTCATCAGGTGACACGTGCAAACACGCCAAAAGTGACCATCTAAAATGTTTTTCAATTACCATAATTGTTACTCTGAAGTATCGTGTGAAAAATATGTGCTTAAAGCAGTCCATTAAGATAAGAACTTTACCTCTCCTGACTCTCCTGAGCCCTGAAAAGCCATCGCAAAGCCACCCATTCTTGTTATGAATCTAGTTATTAGTCTTAACAAATGACTCCAGTGACATAGTGGGCTGCCAAGAGTGATGTCGTCTCTTCAAGAGAAGAAAAACCTGAAATCTCATATCCCCCTGTGTTGACCCAGTGACCTGTTGTGTCACACTGTCTGCTACCTCATTCCTTCAGCCATTATGACCCCTACCCTCGTCTCGACAGGTGTCTCTTTATCTGATCCTAAGGAGGTTCATAGTAGTCTGTACACTCTTACAACCCTCTTACAACACCTCGCCAGACAATGGCCCAGTCTCTTCACCACATTAGCAGGCTCTTTGTGCTGGTAGGATCTGCATTCAGTGTGGGGGACCACAAAAAGACTTCTGCATTCAACTCTGAGGGGGGTCAGTATGCTGCCTGCCTGAGAAGCCAAGAGCTGATTCACAACATAATGATGCCATCGCTTACCACACAGACTGAGGAGACGAAGGTGTCTGAGAGACCGACAGCGATCAAGAGCAACAGGTTCCCTGTTGAAGTTGTGTAGTAGAATTCATCGAGATAGCATTGGGCAGACATTATTATAGACAGGACGGAACACCATCAATGACACGAAATGAGTCTGACGTTGATTCTATTGCAGATATGTTGTGTGAGTGACGATATAGATATTTCACATTAACAAATGCATTAGCCGTCCGACAGGAATCTGGGGGATTACTGAAGATGATATCTGTGAGCTGTCAGAGCAGCTCACAGATTACTGCACCTGTACATAGCCCATCTATAATTTAGCCCAAACAACTACCTCTTCCCCTACTGTATTTATTTATTTTGCTCCTTTGCACCCCACTATTTCTATCTCTACTTTGCACATTCTTCCACTGCAAATCTACCATTAGTGTTTTACTTGCTATATTGTATTTACTTTGCCACCATGGCCTTTTTTGCCTTTACCTCCCTTATCTCACCTCATTTGCTCACATTGTATATAGACTTATTTTTCTACTGTATTATTGACTGTACGTTTGTTTTACTCCATGTGTAACTCTGTGTTGTTGTATGTGTCGAACTGCTTTGCTTTGTCTTCGCCAGGTCGCAATTGGAAATGAGAACTTGTTCTCATCTTGCCTACCTGGTTAAATACAGGTGAAATAAAATAATTAAATATATTTGAGTTCAGTAAGAACAGAAGGACATATTAACCAAATTAGACCCTTGTGAATGTGACTTCTCAAGCCTCACGTAACGACACAGCACAGTGCAGTCAGAGATGGTCGATGAAAGTGTCCCGGGTCTATTACCACCTGGAACGCCAGACACAAAATGGCTGCTGTGTCAGTTGAGAAGTGTTAAAAGGCGATAACAATGCACTGTGTCACCTAGACAGAATTGCCAAACAGAGATAAGGTATTGATGACTTTATGTCCCGACAGGCCCAAACAGTCATTCATTGTGTATACGTAAGCTTGCACAGACACGTTTGGGTCACATGGGAAATGATGATGACGATGACAGTGTACATATGTGCTCTAGTTAAGCACATTCTATAGATATGATAAAATAGTGGCGCTCCACTCATGGAAGTTGAAGGATGTTCCTAATATGGGCAAAGTCCTGCACTGTTGAAGTGCATTGTAACACCAAAACTAGTGGCAACTGAGCTGCCACTAACTTGAAGGAGACGAAACCTAAACTTTGCTGGAGTATTGAACCACATCATCCTGAGATGTTTTGAAATATGACGCCGTGTGTTGTAACACCACTTAATCAAGGGTTGTGCAACACCTTGCCAGGGACTGGAAGCGCTACCGGAAGAGGTTGAAAACACTAAGTTCAGCTAAGGGCAGAATTAGATACCTTCTGTTTTGGTTTAGTTTCCTCTCTAAAGCTTCTAAACACTATTATGGCGTTTCAAATCCTGTCTTGTGCATAGGGTTGCAAAGGGTCAGAAACGTTCCAGAAATGTTCCATGGAAAGTGAAGCCTGGGAATTTTGCTTAAATTCATCAAAACGTTAGCTTATAATAGTGAACCTCTTTTTTTGGGATACACATAAGGCAATTCTAGGTCTTGTGGCATATTTTGTTTAAACTATCACAGGTTCAATGGAATTGCAACCCTCTGCATGCACATGTGCAGTGCACTCTTCTATCACACGTACAGCTGATTCACAAGATCGTGCACACTAATGAGATGCTATTGAGCCCACACTACTACACTGTCTGAGCCATGGACTACATGCTTTCTGGTAAGTTTTGAAGACAATACTGGGGTGGGGTGAATATATTTTATATGACATACATGATTTTTTGTTAACTAGTAAATAGTAGCCTACAGCAAAGTGTGTTTAAATTATTTATAAGTTGTTAACAATTTCGGCTAGTTAGTTTTTGCTACCGTGTGAGTTTTAGCTTGCTAACTGAGGAGTGTTAATTCACCTGTTTCCATACATGTTTCATTTTAAAATATGCTTAACTATTTTTCTGTACATGGAATTGTATTTTTTCTTTTTTTTAATCTTTACAGGAAAATGCAACAGGCGCTATCTGATGTGTGGAGACATTTCACTGCAGTTAATGTAGATGTAGAAGGAAAAGCTTTATACATTTGAAAATACTGTGCCAAATCATATGTGAAGAATGCAACAAAGATGCAGAATCATCTGGCCAAGTGCATAAAGTTCCTTCAGCGCTCACAACAAGCAACCTCTGACAAAAGTCAGAGAGATTTGAGGTGAAAATGATGAATCAGACACCATATCGATAGCAACAGCTCATGGTCCTCCTGGAATCAGTAGTTTTTTTTGACTCAATGGAGGAACATAGTCAGAGAAATAGTGATGAATGTCTTGCTCGAGCTGTGTATGCAACTGGTTCACCTCTGATGCTCACAGGCAATGTGTAGTGGAAGAGATTTCTGAATGTTCTTCGCCCAGCATACAACCCTCCAACCAGACATGCTTTATCTACCCATTTGCTGGATACAGAGTTCAACAGAGTTCAAGTGAAGGTCAAGCAAATCATTGAGAAAACAGACTGTATTGCAATCATCTCTAATGGGTGGTCGAATGTTTGTGGGCAAGGAATAATTAACTACATCATCTCCACCCCTCAACCAGTATTCTACAAGAGCACAGACACAAGGGACAACAGACACACCGGTCTCTAATATATAATAATAATAATATATGCCATTTAGCAGACGCTTTTATCCAACGCGACTTACAGTCATGTGTGCATACATTCTACGTATGGGTGGTCCCGGGGATCGAACCCACTACCCTGGCGTTACAAGCGCCATGCTCTACCAACTGAGCTAAAGAAGGACCACTCTACATTGCAGATGAGCTGAAGGCAGTCAAGGTATTTGCACTGGTGACAGACAATGCTGCGAACATGAAGGCTGCTTGGTCTAAAGTGGAGGGGTCCTACCCTCACATCACACCCATTGGCTGTGCTGCTCATGCATTGAATCTGCTCCTCAAACCCATCATGGCAATGAAAACAATGGATAGACTCGACAAGTGAGCCAAGGAAATGGTTAGGTATTTGAAGGGTCATCAAGTTATAGCAGCAATCTTCCTACCAAGCAAAGTGAGAAGAATCAGAGCACCACATTGAAGCTTCCCAGCAACACTCGTTGGGGTGGTGTTGTCATCATGTTTGACAGTCTACTGGAGGGGAAGGAGTTTCTCCAAGAAATGGCCACATCAGTCTGCTGATATGGACAGACCCATCAAGAGGATCCTCCTGAATGATGTATTTTGGGAGAGAGGGGTAAGCAGCCTGAAACTCATGTAACCTATAGCAGTAGCCATTGCGCAGATTGAGGGAGACAATGTCATCCCGTCTGATGTTCAGACTCTGCTTGTAGATGTAAGAGAAGAAATCCGTACTCCCCTGCCCACTTCACTGTTGCTCCAAGCAGAGGAAACTGCAGTTCTGAAATACATCAAAAATTTGTGAAGACTTCTGCCTGAAGCCCAGTGTACATGTTGGACCCCAAGTATGCTGTCAAGAGCATCCTGTCTGGTGCAGAGATCAACAAGGCCTATGGTGTCATCACTAAGCCTGAGAGGAAGACAAAGCTTTAGTTTCTAGACTATCATTTTACAGCTTTATGTAGAAAACATTTTGGGGAGATGTGATGGATCATTGGGGATCATACAATATTCCCTTTCTTTTGTTGTTCAGTGAAATCATCCCACGTGAAGAGTCAATTCATTTAATTAAAATTCAATTCTATTAGAGGGATTTAATCATTTGCAATGTCTACTTATGATATGGTAAATATATCCAACGCAAAAACAATCTACATTTAAATGGTATTAATATTAATGTGCATATATTTCCATTAATTCCTGTTAATTCCCATATATTCCTGTTAATTCCCACAGAAAGTTTCCACCTCTTAATATTCCCCAAATTGTGCAACCCTACTTGTGCAGATTTAGATCACGTCTTCTGGAGTATTTCTATTGGTTTATGAATCTGATCATTTGCCAGATTAACCCCTTTTGGCAGGCATTTGATGAGCACAGATCCCAATCCCCCAGCAGTAACTGAAGGTTTTACAGCAATGCAGAACACTTGTTTATTTATATTACCAGGTAAGTTGACTGAGAACATATTCTCACTTACAGCAACAACCTGGGGAATAGTTACAAGGGAGAGGAGGGGGGATGAATGATCCAGTTGGAAGCTGGGGATGTTTAGATGACCATGATGGTATGGCCAGATTAGGAATTTAGCCAGGACACCGGGGTTAACACCCCTACTCTTACGATAAGTACCATGGGATCTTTAGTGATCACAGAGTCAGGACACCCATTTAACATCCCATCTGAAAGACAGCACCCTACACAGGGTGATGTCCCCAATCACCGCCATGGGACATTGTGATATTTTTTTTAGATCAAAGGAAAGAGTGCCTCCTACTGGCCCTCATAAGACAGCAGTGGGATGCAGGGTGGTATGCCTGTACCATTAAAAGTTAGAAATATGGGAATGGGTCATCTCATACTTGAACAGAATTTTGCCTGATAGTTTTGATATACGTTCATCATGATCCATTACACCTCATGGCACAACATGCTGCTTAATACTAATATTGAAAGTAGACTTTTCTTTCTTCAAACATTCATGTAAAATAATCATAAAGTCCAAAAAAATTGAATTACCCACACTCCTCTAAATACAGAGCCACATGGCAAGATCCCACTCGGCACAGATGTTAATTCAGATGTTAATTCAACTTCATTTAGTTAAAATGAAAACAATGGTGAATAAACCAGTGTGTGCCCAGTGGGATAGGAAGTGCAAGGAGATTAAAACCAGACTTCTAATTAGTTCGATCACTCAATTATCTCTATCTTAGGTTATCTTCATATAAAAAATATACTTACACTTACATATTCTTAAATGTTTTGGTCAAATAAAATTAACAAATCATTGAAATGATTTGCATTCATTTTTATTAAGTACATTTTGGTTGTTTTTTGAATCAATTCACCCAAGACATTTTTTTTTACAGTGTGGATGTGGTTGAGTGAATGAAATTCCAATGAAATGTACCGTTTGACTGCCTGAGAAGTCGGGGGTTCAATTCCTGCTTCTGCCTGTCTCACTTTTACTCCTCTGTCTCCTCCTGTTTCTAAACTGGCAAAATAAAGCAAAGGAAGAAAAATGAAGGTGGAACTCTACAAAACAATATTCTCCACAGGCCCTCGTCATCCATCGATACTTAGGCTATAAACCGTGTGCATTTCTTAACCATTTCATTGTATGAGACAGTCTGCCCACATCTTTTGTTGATTTTTTAATGCACTGAATTTCTTTTATTTAGGTGTTTCAGAGTACTTCTATTCTGTTTTAAATACTTCCTGTGTATCATAACAGGTGCACTGGGTTTACATTCAAACACCCTCCAAACAGCTCTCAGGTTAGATGCACGACTTTTCATGGCTTCATCATGGTTTGAGTCTTTCTATCTGTATAGTGGGGCAATACCAAGACACTGCAGGCCAGGCAAAACAAACTAATTAGAACAAGTCCACTGTTTACTGAAAAGGTGTTAGGGTCAAGACCTTCACTGGGTTCACTGTTTTAGTCCCTTGTGGTAGCATAATTACAAGAGTATGTTGTGTTTATGCACCAAATGCTTGTTTATCAAATAGATTAAGGTTCTGAGGACTCTCTCTCTCTCCCTTTCTGGGTTAACTGAGGAGTATTTTGAAGCTTGGGCTGGCTCCTGTTGAAGAGATGGTTCCCACTCCAGCTTCCTGCAGCTAGTCTGCTCGAGGCAGCTTGATAAGCACTCGAATAATGCAATATTTTTGTCATTTGAAAAGCTGACGTTTAAATAGAAGGTTAAATCATGAGTAGAGGGATTTAACCATGAGATTGTCAAAAATATTAGTTGCACGGTTGAAAGCGAGCAGGCAGTGGGACATTTGAAGTAGAGGTATGAGAAACATTCAGTTTCTGATTATTGTTGCTTGTTTTTGTTTTAGCTTGTAAAATGCAGGAGGGTAATGTCATTTAAAACGATCATCTGTTTCCATTACGTGGAACAGTGTCCAGTAATTAAAGTAGATCGAAATAAGTATTGAATATTAAGCTGATGAGACATCAACTTTATAAAGGTTCTACATTTGTTAAACAACAGGTTCAAATGTTTAATTAATGCAACAGGTTGCAATGTTTAGATTACTGGACAGAGGTTCTGGGTTTGTTTATTTTAGACGTTGTCGATTCCACTTAATGAAACACTGTATTAGGGCTCCCGAGTGGCACAGCGGTCTAAAGCGCTGCATCTCAGTACAAGAGGTGTCACTGCAGTCCCTGGTTTGAATCTAGGCTGAATCACATCCGGCCGTGATTGGGAGTCCCATAGGGCAGGGCACAATTGGCCCAGCGTCGTCCGGGTTTGGCCGTCATGGTAAATAGGAATGTATTCTTACCTGACTTGACTAGTTAAGTAAAGACTATCAGGAACAATCTACGGTGAAACAGCTATATTGTTGGACATCATGTTTTGTTCGTAGTTAAAACCTTTGGGGTTGCTGATTATGATATTAGTTTAGTGAATGCTAAAGAAAATGGCACTTTCTCTTCCAGGAGAATGGAGGTAGTCATTTTCTCTCTCTTTGAAATGTTTCCTGAGGCTATGGCCTTGGGAGAGGGGTTTGTGAAATGCAGCAGTTTTATAAGTATAAAGGTATCCGGATTCAGTGGTAAAGAGGAGCTACCAAATTAAATAAGGCCTGGACATTTTTGTTTGTTTTTGCCATATGGTTTACCACACACAGACACAATTTACTGGTTATGAATATCGGTTAGTGCCGTGGTATCTTAAAGGGGCACACACACACAGAATTTTTTATTTTCTGAGTTTTAATTGAAAGCGTGAATTATTTTGATAAAACATGTACTGAAGAAACTACTGTAAACCTGGAATATGAAATGTATGAAATGTTTATAGATAATTGGTATAATAGAGTAAAGTAACTCTTATTTGAAGGGTTTGAATGACCTCTGACCTGACTTTCTAGTGTGGTTTGATCACATTACAAGATGATGTTATGCTTATGCACCAAATCGTTGTTTTATGAAATAGAGTAAGGATCTTAGAACTCTCTCTCTTCCTTTCTGAGTTAACTGAGAGGAGTCTTTTGAAGCTTGAGCTGGCAACTGTTGAAGAGATGGTTTCCACTCCAGTTTCCTGCAGTTAGTCTGCTAGAGATAGCTTGAGCTGACAATGACTTGGTGATAAAACCTAAACGCTGGCATTCCATAGACAAGATGTGGTGTGTGTGACCTGAGATAAAGATAGCCTGGAAGAGTTTAGAACAATGCTTCAATGACTCATCTCCTGGAATCTGGGAAACTAAGCCGGGTTGAAAGTTAAACAATATCCCGTGCAGATAACCAGGAGATGGACCAAGGTAGCTTATGGGAAGGTTGGAACCAGGCTGACTAAACATTTGTAGGTCCTTTATGTTTTTTCATTAGCAGTTAAGTACTCTGCAACACACTTCAGAGTGTGGGGTCGATAGTTTCATTATTGCAATAATTAGCCAATATTGAATAAAGATGATTGTTTGAAGAAATGACCAGGTCTCTTTCGGTACTGAATTTCCACTAAACTCTGCAGAGAGAGTTTGAGCTAGTTGATCACACTCCGAGTCACACAAACACACAGCAAGCCATTGGATGTGAACTAAACATGACACGCAGCAGTTCACCTTCCACCTCTCGTCTATGGGTCAGTATTCGGTCTCTATATTGTGACATTTGTAGGTTGCTTGTGGCCTCCACAGTGGCCGTGTGTGTCTTGGTGGTATGAAAGTCATGGTGGGACTGTGTGGCACTGGGATGACTCCCTTGTTACTTATAAAACACCACAGTTAACTCATAACTCTCGTTCTCTCTCTTCTATCTGGACAGGAAGGAACGTGGCAGATCTCAGGTTCTGGTGTCCCTTCATCTGTGTGACATTTTTGATTAAAAGAAATCTAATTGAATCCATATAATAAAGTGAGCCACAGTGAAACCCAGTGGAAATCCCTAATGAACATCATTTGCCTCAGGGAAAGGGGTGGGACTGGAGTTTATATGTGATTATCTTGGGATGTGGTAGGGCTTTTGAGGATTGTTAAGTTGACCTGATACACCCAGTCATACTCTTGACACACTGGGTCTCAGTCTATTACAACCAGTCACAAAAGATCCCTGCGTCCACTGCAGGAGAGATCCAGGAGAATTTGGGAGAGGAAATTGAAATTAGCCTAGCTCTAAATCAACTACTGAGCCCCTGAGAGTGGAGCTGAGAGAAAGGGAGAGGGAGAGATTTGAAAAAGGAGAGAGAGAGAGATTTGGAAAAGGGGCTAGAGTTGGAGTCAGTGAGGTCAGCCATAACTCTGAGGTTTTCTCTAAATATCCCCAGGCCTGCTTTATGTGCCAGCCCGGCTCTAGCTGAGACTGAGATGATCAGTATGGATTACCATCACACAGTCTGCTTTAGTCTCAAACGGCACCCTAATCCCTTTATAGAGCACTACATTCTACCAGGGCCTATAGCGTGCCATTTGAGACAAGACCCCTATGTTAATAGAGCCCAGCACATGACGTGCCACTCCAAATCCTACAGGCAATTTATATGGAGCCTCTCCAAACCCAAGGCCAACTGCACGGTGCCAAGATGGAGACTACTGCAGATTTACTAAAGTCATCAGTACTCAGAGAGACACAGACAACATCCTCCACATACACTTACAGACACAGGCTTGAACACACACACGCTCAGACAGGCACACATGCATTAAAACACACACGCCTCTTTTTAATGTTTGGATCACCACTTTGTATGTAGAGGATTTGTATGTACGGTAATATCAAGTCCTGTTTCTTCACAACTACAACTCCGTTTAAGCCCGTACAACACACAGAAGCTCATTGCATGCAGAGCTATAAGCATCTGGTCTCAGGCTGAAACACAGGGCGGGAGGATAATGGCCCAGCATGGGAAGAGGATGCTAGGACGAATAGCACATTAACATCACATGAGGATCCCATTGAACAGATCCATAATGGTACATAATTAAAGTCAGTTAAAGCATTACTGTTGAGTTGTGAAAAGCTTTGCCAGTGATTTAAGTGCAGTGGTAGTAGGGGCTTGGGTACACATGAAAACTTCACAAAATAGAGCTTAGAGAACTCCGCTTAAGGTTGTGTGTGTGTGAGTGTAAGATGTAGCCGTGTACCCAGTGTGAAGGAATGTGAGGAGAAGAGAGTCCAGCTGTGACAGACCATAAATCACCTTCCTAAACTAGCAGCAGGCCAGGCACGCCCGGGCACCCTAAACATTCCCCTGGGACCCGTGTGTGTGTGTGTGTGTGTGTGTGTGTGTGTGTGTGTGTGTGTGTGTGTGTGTGTGTGTGTGTGTGTGTGTGTGTGTGTGTGTGTGTGTGTGTGTGTGTGTGTGTGTGTGTGTGTGTGTGTGTGTGTGTGTGTGTGTGTGTGTGTGTGTGTGTGTGTTTTCGTTCATGGGTGTGGTCATATTTATCCTGATGTGATTATGTAATACATTTCTCCATCAAACTGACATCCTTATCTCATTCGTTCAGCGACATTACACTCCCTAACTATACTCAGATAGCATCCTGAGGCTACTTATGTTCACACGGTGAATGGTCATAAACAGTCCGTGGCAAAAGCTAGCCATAGATAGCATCCTGAG
This sequence comes from Oncorhynchus gorbuscha, assembly GCF_021184085.1. Lineage (NCBI taxonomy): Eukaryota > Metazoa > Chordata > Actinopteri > Salmoniformes > Salmonidae > Oncorhynchus > Oncorhynchus gorbuscha. Next base: position 57,219,335 of record NC_060184.1, read on the forward strand.
GCTGCGTTCACATAACGTCTATGACAGCAGCAGTTAGCCATAGATAGCATCCTGAGGCTGCATTCACATAACGTCTGTGGCAGCAGCAGTTAGCCATAAATAGCATCCTAAGGCTGCATTCACATAACGTCTATGACAGCAGCAGTTAGCCATAGATAGCATCCCGAGGCTGCATTCACATAACGTCTGTGGCAGCAGCAGTTAGCCATAGATAGCATCCTGAGACTGTGTTCACATAACGTCTGTGGCAGTAGCAGTTAGCCATAGATAGCATCCTGAGGCTGTGTTCACATAATGTCTGTGGCAGCAGCAGTTAGCCATAGATAGCATCCTGAGGCTGTGTTCACATACAGTCTGTGGCAGTAGCAGTTAGCCATAGATAGCATCCTGAGGCTGTTTCACATAACGTCTGTGGCAGCAGCAGTTAGCCATAGATAGCATCCTGAGACTGTGTTCACATAACGTCTGTGGCAGCAGCAGTTAGCCATAGATAGCATCCTGAGGCTGTGTTCACATACAGTCTGTGACAGCAGCAGTTAGCCATAGATAGCATCCTGATGCTGTGTTCACATACAGTCTGTGGCAGTAGCAGTTAGCCATAGATAGCATCCTGAGGCTGTGTTCACATACAGTCTGTGGCAGTAGCAGTTAGCCATAGATAGCATCCTGATGCTGTGTTCACATACAGTCTGTGGCAGTAGCAGTTAGCCATAGATAGCATCCTGATGCTGTGTTCACATACAGTCTGTGACAGCAGCAGTAAGCCATAGATAGCATCCTGAGACTATGTGTAGAACTCTACACGTCACACAGACTTCCTGTGTAGAGTAGCTAGTAAAACTACTCAGAGGGCTCATGATGAAGGCAGGATAGCATGACTTAGACTTGAGACGTAAACATGTCAAAAAGCATTACCTTCTCATTACTGTAAGATACATTTTTTAACAAGCATATGCATATACACACACTAGACTATAGAGCCTTGAATGAGTGGTAAGCCTATAGGAGAGTTGGGGTGTCATATTACAAACGGAACACTTTAGCCTCAACATCCAAACTGTTCCAAATCCCTCAACTAAGGCGCCAGTCTTCTCCTCAACCTTGGAATAGTAATAGAGACAGGCCTGGATACTATGAGAAGTATCCAGCTTGTAGATTATGCGTGCCGACGCTGCGTGGTCTGCGGACCTCGAAGCGCTTGCGTCTCAGATGGTATTTTTGCATCTCAAATGGTAGGGGCACGCGCAACCTGCAGACGTTTGTTGGTCTCGTGTATCCGCAGCTTGAACGGATACAGGCTCCTGTTATCCACAATGAAGACTTACCCACGACGTAAACAATGAAGAATATGTCTAGGAGACTAACATTTCTCATTCCGGTGAAGTAGAGGTTTAACAGCTTTGGATTGTATCACCGTAGGCCAATTCTTATTAGATCAGCCTAGAATGTCACCAGCCGCTTTCCATATTCAAATCAACACAGTTGATACACAGAATAAAAAAGGTAACAAACTGTATAGGAACATAAGACACACTACGTGGTGATCACAAGAGTTGAATGTGTGAGCCTATACGATAGGACAATGTAACATAGCCTCTTATTTGATACGTAGGCTAATTGACTAGCATGCTTATTTGCATATCAGAGGTAGTTACATACTGGCTCGTCAAGCCAGTTCGGAAAAGTTGATATAAAACTGGTTGAGCACCATAATCAAATAAAGCCCTACTACTACTACTACTTACAGTCAGCACAATTTACACCTTTGTTTATTATTTCCTAACATATGAAATTATGTTGCCAGATGGTAGCATTAAATCAGCCAAAAGCAACATCATGTTTAGAGTGTATCACGAAACGTTTTAGAACAGCCCACGATGCACATAGAGCTTAAGGGACTGCGAATTTATGTGCACAAACACCCATCCAAAATTGGTCAGGTTAAAAGGCTAAGTCAAACAAAGTAATATACTCACAGCTAACATTTCTCATAAAACTGTTAAATAATTCTGAACTACACAAGTTTCATCATACATCATTTTGTCTATGTTCAGTAATGTAGGCGTCAGTGGAGGCTGTTGGGAGGCGCTATAGGAGGACGGGCTCATTATAATGGCTGGAATGGAATGAATGGAACGGAGTCCAACACGTGGTTTACATACACTTGATGTGTTTGATACCGCTCCATGTATACCATTCCAGCCATTACAATGAGCCTGTCGTCCTATTGCTTCTTGAAATCTGTGTAGAAGTGAGGCTACAACTGAGACTGCCTGCCATGTTGACCTTATACAGTGAGTCCAGGCTAAGTGCTAGTTTATAGAGTATACATAGAGTCCTCTCCCAGTGAGGTCCGTTCACACTGGTTAAAGGGGAAGTTGACCTTATACAGTGAGTCCAGGCTAAGTGCTAGTTTATAGAGTATACATAGAGTCCTCTCCCAGTGAGGTCCGTTCACACTGGCTAAAGGGGAAGTTGACCTTATACAGTGAGTCCAGGCTAAGTGCTAGTTTATAGAGTATACATAGAGTCCTCTCCCAGTGAGGTCCGTTCACACTGTCTGGTTAAAGGGGAAGTTGACCTTATACAGTGAGTCCAGGCTAAGTGCTAGTTTATAGAGTATACATAGAGTCCTCTCCCAGTGAGGTCCGTTCACACTTTCTGGTTAAAGGGGAAGTTGACCTTAACCCTGTAGCAGCATTCTGGGTCAAAATCCGCTTCTACTGGAGGAAGACACAGCCCAGTTTCAGTCACAGAGGATGGAGCTTAAGTGGTCCCATGAGAGGGCTGTGTGAGTGTGTGTATATGTGTTAACGCTGCTGAGCGATTAGTGCTTTTTGAGGTCAGTTAGGTTTCAGTTCAATTATCATAAAATAATCAAGGTCTTCAATTTCGGTTTTATTTTTTTTTAAATTAAACATTAAATATAATTTGCATAATGTGGGTTGAATGCTGTAACAACACAGAATAAAACAATGATTAAAAGTCTCATGATGGTTGTGACTCTGCCCATTACTGTTAATCACTTACTAACCATCATTTATTCACATTGAAATATGTGATTAAAAATCATGTAGTTGTCTATATTACATGTGTTTTATTTGATGATTTTATTATTTCAATTCAAGTCATCATCTCATCTCTATAGAGTGGTTGCCTGTGCTGTCTGACAAAAATCACTATTTGAGTTGTTTTCAAAGTAAATAAGGCATACTTTTATGACTGCTGAATACCAACTAGCAATCACTCAGATCATGTATTTTCAGATAGAAATACCTCAAAGCAACTGCTCTCTATCCCTCTCTGTGTCTGCACACACCCCATTGACCGGACAAGTAGGTGTGCAATGGATTATGGTCATTGTGTTTAATTACCACGTTTTCTGTGCTGTACTATGTAGAATATTGGCCTGTTCAAAACTACAACTCCATACTACATTGCACAGTTCGGGCTTGATCTGATTTATCTATATAGAAACTGTGCATTGAGCTCAGAACAAAAACCTAAATGCAATTCAAATAATTGAACCGACGTTGGGTCAATTAGTTTCTTTAAAAAAATATATATTTTAAAGTGTGTGTGTTATACTCCAGAGTCTCAGGAGTATAACTGTGTGAGGCAGGGGTGTGGCATCCTTGTTTCCTCACATATTCAGAGTGCTTCATTTGCACCGCAAGCTCACAAAAAGGACACACACACACACACACACACACACAGTACTTTCCTCCCTCCAACCCTCATTATTCTCATGACATCATTTGTTGACACAGTAAACTTAGCTCATTTTCACATAGGCTGAATCTTTAGGAGTCCAGGAGCAACAAGTCCTGTAGCCATGGTTAGAAGTACTCTGAGGAAAACATTTTATGCCGACTTGCAGCTTATAATTCTTCTAAAACTGCAGGATTTTTCTTGACAGGTTTACCAAGCAAGTCCAACTAAACCACTACAGCTACAGATGTACGAACAAAACAAATGACTCACTTCAAATCACAGGCATACACGATATGTTTCATACTGTTAGAAGAAATGGAGCTGGGGGATCCCAAGTGGCGCAGCAGTCTAAGGCACTGCATCGCTGTGCTTAGAGGTGTCACTACAGACCCGGGTGCGATCCCGGATTGTATCACAATCGGCCGTGATTGGGAGTCCCATAGGGCGGCGCACAATTGGCCAAGCGTCGTCCGGGTTAGGGGAGGTTTTGGCCGGGGGGGCTTTACTTGGCTCCTCGCGCTCTAGCGACTCCTTGTGGTGGGCCGGGCGCCTACAGGCTGACCTCGGTAGTCAGGTGAACAGTGTTAACTCCGACACATTGGTGCTGCTGGCTTCTGGGTTAAGTGGGCAGTTTGGCGGGTCACACTTCGGAGGACGCATGACTTGACCTTCACCTCCCAAGCCCGTTGAGGAGTTGCAGCGATGAGACAAGATCAAAATTGGAGAGAGAAAAAAAACAAATGGTGCCAATTTGAACAAAAAAGGGTTCAATGACTAGCATCACATGAGGACATTAAAAACAGTATATATAGAACCACAAAACACCTTTGTTTTTAGTAGCATATCTTACCCACGGCGTAAAATATGAAACATGTTTCGACCAGGAAGGAGAGTGAATTCAATTACGGTATTGTTTATCAAATAAACCATGCATGTGGCCATACATATCAATGACCTTTAAATGCCTTAGATCCTACTGAAGATGCTAGAGCCAACATACAGTTACAGTATGAGTCTACCAGGTGTTGATGCTATCATACATGAGTATAGACCACTGTCCTTCGCCTGTCCTATAAGAAACCAACCACATCACATGCGCAGACTAGCTCAAGAAGAGAGTCAATTTGTAGACCATCACATCAGGCATAAAAGCTCTGTTCTCCTAATGTTATTTGCCTCCAATTTGACATGTAGAGAGAACGTCAGTTCACTAAGATCTTCGTTACAGTACAAATTGCACACCGTAGGTGTGGAGGCATCAAATCCAAAGTGGTATTTTGAATTTCAAAGTAGCATTGCTTGGAATACAAAATGTGTCTAAGCTGAGACACTGTAGCTACATGTTTACCACATCATCTGCAGACCATCGTGTCCTCCGAATACACCGAATACACATAATCTGTGTTAGAATAAATAAAGCCATTCCAACAGACACACACAGATAGAGAGACTGGGAGAAAGAGGCCTGCTCCTAAGGTGGCTGCCAAGAGAGCACCGGGCACCCGGCCAGATATCACAAGCCCCAACGTCTGACCGACTGACAAAGAGAGACGGCGACAGAGAGAGAGAGAGAGAGAGAGAGAGAGAGAGAGAGAGAGAGAGAGAGAGAGAGAGAGAAATGTAAGAGTAAAGCAGTAGAATCATAAAACAAGATATTTATGTACACAAAGGAGGATAGAAGTCAGTCTGAAAAGAGGAGGATGAATGTGAAAAAGAAAAAGCTCTAAGGCTTGGACCGTTTGTTTCTGTTCCATGAGTGGGACGGAAGCCCAGTCTTTTGTGAGGTGTGTTTATGCCTCGGCAGCTTCAGAACAAGCTCTCCGCTGTTATAATATGCTTTACCTGTTCATAATAACCGAATGCTTAGACAAGCAGTGGCATGGTTGGATGGGAAAGAAAAACACAATGTACTGAGTATCTCATTGTAAGCCCATCGTCTTTCCCATTATTGTTTTTGCATGAAATAAAGGCTCTCTGTTAAGACAAGACCCATCTGCAAAGTATGGAACTAGCAGAGGGACAGGCAGGCTATGACATCATACCAAGATCAAAAAACGACCTTCATGGGTAAAAACCGTGCTGAGCCTTCAGTGTGGGTGTTTCATGCCAATTCACCCAGATACAGGGCCCACTTTAATCCTGCAGATCCCATTGCTTTTATAACCAAAGCAAGCCAGACCAAGTTCCTTGTAACATGAGAACTCACCTACATCACGCTTGTCTAACTCAGGTCACAAACACAACTCAAAGCTTAGCAAGACGTGCATGTGGTCAACTTAAGCCTTGTCACTGCGTGACGCAGGTCAAACTTATAGTGAATAGCCATATCTACTACAAGATACTGGTACACAAAACACAAAGCCAAAGTCTCAAATGACACCTTAATCCCTACTTCGTTCACTAATTCTGACCAGGACCCATAGGGCTCCGGTCAAAAGTAGTGCACTACATAAGGAATAGGGAGTCACATGGGACACGTGCATAATATACAGCAGGAATGCATGAATGGCTTTTAAAATGAGTGCTTTGAATTTTTGATGAGAAAAGCTCAATAACAGAGATTATTGGCATGTGTTTGGTGTAATATTATCCCCGTGCTTTATCTCCCTACGGACTCATAAAGCAGACTGTGTCATACTTCAGGAAGTGCTCAATGACCCCTGGACAGGAAGCACACGTCTCATACAGGAAATACACTTCAAAAGGGGAACCAAGTAGAAGAGTGTGTGAAGAGTCGAAAATAAGGGTCAGTGAAGTGAGAGAGAGAAAGAGACCGTTACAAAAAACAAAGAAAATAACATGTGCAAAGAACATGTGAAAAACATGTGGCTTTGACCAAACACTTGAAAAATGTTACATAAAATGTTAAACAAGATAAATAAGGAGACAGATATTAATATATATATATATAATTTAACTAGGTAAGTCAATTAAGAACAAATTATTATTTACAATGATGGCCTACCCCGGCCTCCCCTAACCTGGACGACGCTGGGCCAATTGTGCGCCGCCCAATGGGACTCCCGATCACGGCCGGTTGTGATACAGTCCGCGAACGAACCAGGGTCTGCAGTGACGCTTCTAGAACTGAGATGCAGTGCCTTAGACCGCTGCGTCACTCGGGAGCCTCAATGTGTTAACACATGTGTTCTTACATGTGAAAATGCAGTTTGATGTTCGTTTTTTTACATGTTACCTTGTAATTCCACATGTGAACATGAGATTTTCACATGATAACGTTTCACACGTGAAACCGCAAATTTCACATGTGCATCTGCAATTCACATGAGGTGAAGACACGTTTTTCTTCTCACATGTGAAAAGGTGGTGTTAACATGCGAATTCTACATTTAATACATGTGAAAATATGGTGTCATGTGAAATTTACGTTAACGTGAAACAACACATTTTTGTAAGAGAGAGGAGACATTTACAGAGCTATCTTTAATCCTATGGAGTACGTGAGTATTGTTTCTTCAATACTTCTCTGGGTTTCCAACCTCTATTTGTGAGCTCTGGTGTTAAGAGCAAACCTGGAACTGCCACGGGGCTTTGCTGGACTTCGATAAGGTCGGTGACAGACGCTTGGCAACATGACTTGTCATCATGGCCGACAGACATACAGAGAGCGAGGGAAGCCTGAATCACATGGACCATGCCATACAGGGTTAGAGAAAGCTTGAGTCTCAGAGCTCAGAAGAGACAGTCGAGGAGAACATGCTCCCAAGCAGAGTTCAACTGTCTCCACCATTTCATTCGAAACCTGCTTATTATACCCACAGAAAAACCTGCCTTTTCTGTCTGTTTGACTGTCTGCCTGTCCACGTATCTTCCTGTAGTTAAGATTTTTTTTTGCCAAACAAGCACTATTTTGGTGGCTTCTGGTACCTTTTAATGCCTTAATTCCATGTGAAATACACAGCTGAAATTGATTGTGCAAACGTGTTGTGGTATTGTGTTCACAATTTAAATAACTGAAAATGTGTGACTTCAGAGAATCGTCAGTTTTTTGGGATATGGTCTAGGTCTAGGCCTATGACAATTTTTTAAAGTAAGAGAACATTAAACTTTTCTTTAACATTTAACCCGTCTTCTCTCGAAGTTTAAAGTATTTTACTGCAAGATATGAATTTCCTCTTCAAATTAAAAAACAATTAAGTAAATAGCCCAAATTACACTTAAAATCAAACAAATACACAATTTGTTTGATTTTAAATGTAAGTAATTGTGTGAAGGGCATTTTTTCAAATGAAAAAACAGAACAGATGTTCAGGTTAAATTGTGTGCCCATACATGTTAAGAGAAGAGATAGACCATCCTCAGGTTAAATTGTGTGCCCATACATGTTAAGAGAAGAGATAGACCATCCTCTGGTAAATTAGTGAAAGAATTTCAACAAGTGTTTGCAACTCTTTGTGAATTGCAGCATGTCATTTATATTTAAAAATATATTCATCACCCTAAGGTTGTTGTCCACAAGACTTGTCTGAAGGTCCCCCGGTACCAGTCGAAAAGATAAACGTTTGGACAGACCTACTCAATCAAGGGTTTTTCTTTCTTTTTTACTATTTTCTACATTGTAGAATAATAGTGAAGACACATATGGAATCATGTAGTAACCAAAAACAGTGTTAAAACAAATCAAAATATATTTTGATTTGTTTTAAATTTTAGATTCTTCAAAGTGGCCACCCTTTGTTTGAAAGCTTTGCACACTCTTGGCATTCTCTTAACCTGCTTCATGAGGTAGTCACCTGGAATTCATTTAAATTAACAGCTGTGCCTTGTTAAAAGTTCATTTGTGGAATTTATTTCCTTCTTAATGCATTTGAGCCAATCAGTTGTGTTGTGACAAGGTAGGGGTGGTATACAGATCATAGCCCTATTTGGTAAAAGACCAAGTCCATATTATGGCAAGAACAGCTCATATAAGCAAAGAGAAACGACAGTCCATCAAGACATGAAGGTTAGTCAATCCAGACAATTTTAAGAACTTTGAAAGTTTCTTCAAGTGCAGTTACAAGAACCATACTTTTGCAACCTTTGTTTTGAGGAAAAATTCCAGTTTTGATTTGATAGAAATAAAGATTTGATAGACTACATGCCCTCTTATTTATTGATTTTTATCTCTTTAAATTGCATTTGAAAGATTTTATGTATTTCTATCAAATTAAAACTGGATTTTTCATTCAAAACAAAGGTTGTAAAAGTATGCTAGACATTTATAGAATAAACCACATCTGTTTCTATATTTCTGTGACAATCAATTAATTAGTTATAGATTTTTACCATTTTAAATGGCTTTTGGAGAATGTCTGTTGATTGTCTGTTGAATGTCCGAATTAGTGAATATAAAACCAACCTTGGTGGACATATGTCCTGAATCGCTACCATGGAGATATAAGTACGTTGTATGATTTATGAATGGCAAGGATTTATGAGATGGACTTAATTCAGTCAGCTCAACACCTTTTCTACACTAGCCCAGCTTGCTGTTCGCCAATTAAAGCACAGTAAGCCTATGTGCCAGAACGTCGTGGCTGCATATGAAACTACCAAAGTAAATAAATGAATGTTCCGGAAAAGAATAGGCTAAGTGGATATCGACTCATCGTTATCACATTATATGGGACGTGCAAATTGACTCATAGACGATGAAGGGCCATACTCTCTCCCTCCGTGTAAAGAAAGTCCACTGCAACCACAGCGTACAAAACACACACACAGGTACCAGGAGTCAGGACAGACAGTAGATTGTCAAACCAGCAGTTTCTCTGTCATCGCTCACTTTGACCAATAAGCGCGCCTGTCCTATCAATAGATCGCTAGAAGATGCATATCGTTCATTCTAACGGGAGAGGGCTCGGGTTTACTTTTTTAGTGACTCGCAAACTGTAAAAAAAGTAGCCTAGTCAATTTAAATGTAAAAAGTCCCCTTCTGAAAATTAGAGTGAAATCGGCTGTTTTGCAGACAGTCGGCGCAAGTGAAAAACACTTACACGGAAATTACAGGGATCATTTTAGGAAAATATACTCCTTAAACTTAATAAGGAGAAAGTCAAAGATACACAAGAGAGTCAAAGGCAGAGATGAGAGAATAAGAGATCACTTAGCCATGGATGCTACTGGGAGATACATTCAATATCTATTTAAGTATCATAATTACATCCATTTTAAAAAAAGATTTCCATGCAAACAAAAAATAACTTTGGACAGACGCCAAAAAAAAAGAATACCCACTGGGCAAACACTGGTTGAATCAATGTTGTTTCCAAGTCATTTCAATGATATGAAGTTGAACCAACGTGGAACAGACATTGAATTGATGTCTGTGCCCAGTGGGTAGTTACTGTTACAACAGCTGTTCCTCTTGACTGTTTATGCAAAGACACAAAGAATGTTTTCAAATGTGTCGTTGTGTGAAAGGCCAGAGGAGATCTGGATAGAGAAAGAACGAGGCAAGGGCTGTACAGGGTTCAATCTGATGAGCTCCGTGTTGAGTTAGGGACCCAATTACAGCTGTGACAGGAGAGAATTGTGTTACTTAAGAAACACACGCACGTGCACATGCACGCACACACACACACACACACACACACACACACACTATAAGTCATTTGTAAAGCTGTTGATCCTTGACACAAGGTTGAATGATAAAACACACATTCCTCTCTCAACACACGTCTCTCTCTGACCATGGTACCAGCCTTCACACTACTGCCTATTCAATTCCATTCATTCTGTTTTTGTCTCTCACCAATTCTTTCTCCAATTAGTACATCCCTCCTTCTCTGCAGTGTGCTTAAGGTTCGGGTTGGCTAGTGACCACTCTGCAGAGCTGCCTCCAGAGCAGAATTCATGATGAAAAACACTAACCTGCTCCATCCTACCCCCCCCCCCCCCCTGGGAAACATGAGAATCCCAAAATTACAAAAGTATGCCTTCCAAATGGCACCCTTTACCCTACAAATTTCCCTACTTTTGACTAGGGCACATAGGGCTCTAGTCCAAAGTAATGCACTATATAGGGAATAGGGTGCCATTTGGGATGTAAACTGTCACATTTTCTCACAAAACTCTTCTTCCTCAAGAGAAATCCACAGCCAGCCCAGGCAATGCCAGCCAGGCCCAGACAAAAAGAGCTGCTAGTATCTGTCTTGACGCTGTCTAGCCACTGCCACCTTAACTGTGGCTGCTACCCCCATTAAAGTCAGAGGATGATGGAAGACAGCCACCATCAATCTCCCTTTAGGACCACCAGTGTGTAATGGGTGTGAGGAAGAAAAGACAGCGAGGGGTGAGAGTCATCTTCTTGATGGTCATTGTTGTGATTTTTGGCTGCACCTCGAGTCGACTCATGTTGGGTGAAGCGCCATTGACGCACTCCCCTAAAGGCAGGGACCAGGGAGAAGGAGAGGGGAAGGGAGAGAATGAAGGAGTGTGAGAAGGAGAGGAAGAGAGGGAGTGGGAGAGGGAAAGAAGGAGAGGGAGAGCCACATTGCTTCAAGCTCCCAGCAGCTCTGGGCTACCCATCACCACTAGTCTCCATTTAGCACCACTACACTGGGGCCGGGGCCTGGGCACCGAGCCATCATCTCAATATGGCTAGATAAAGGAGGTGCCCAGTGCCCACACAGGCTACAGACAACAGCCCCTGCCCCTGGGTCCTGTACAGGGCCTCTCCTGGGGCTGGCTCTAGTACAATTGATCCCAGCCTGGCCGTGGCCAGCCGGGTTGTGTGAATGTGTTGGTGGTGTTGAGTGAGATAGGGTGTTAAGACCAGGTTGTTGAGAGAAGGGGAGGCTGGCTAGGTGGCAGTGAAAGCAAACCACCCATGGAGATTGTATAGTTCACTTCACCGCCATGTAAACCCCTGTGTGCTGAAAGCTGACTTATCTGTCAATTACGAGACCTAAATTTACACAAATATATAACGTTTTCTTTGGCAAGATGTAGACCAGACAGTTTCAGCAGTGCTTGCTGTAAAAGGCAGAGCATTTCATCGACTTAAGACATCCAGACTTTCTTCAATAGAGGTATTCAGGTTTGGCGCTGCTGCTCTAAGGACAGCTGCAGTTTGTGAACTGCTTGTAACCGGTTCCTGAAACCCTTTAACATCTGAGGGTGGCTGAGACATTCCTTCTAAAGAGGAGGGTGAGTTGAGTAACATCGGAGATTGACAGACTTTGGATTAGAAGGTTACAACATGAAACTGGCTGAACCAGTGTTTCGAAGGTTTAGATCAGGGATGGGTAACCTTGATGGGGGTGGGGCCACAAAAAAAGCGGAACTCATCATGAGGGGCCGCAGTTGCTCGCAGGTCTGTGTAGCCACATCCATCTAATTTCATACAATTCTACTCATTTAGCCATGGGGTATAGAGAATATGTTGCGGTTTTAAAAGCGAGTTTGCTGCAATTCTACACATTTCGCCATGGGGTATAGAGAATATGTTGCAGTTTTACTGACAGTTTGCTGTGATTCTACACATTTTGCCATGGTTGGAGAGAAGATTTCACAATTATATGACGAATTTCATGCAATTGTACACATTTTGCCATGGGTGGAGAGAAATGTTTGCAGTTTTTAATATGATATCAGAGTGCGACTAACTAACAAAACTAATGTGGGCCCCGTGGCCGGTAATGCAACCATGGTAGTTTAGTATAGCTTGCCGCTAAACTCATTTAGCAATCTAAAATATTTTATCTGACATGAGCTAATTGACTGACTATCAGTGACTGACATAACAGACAAAAAAAAAAATCGCAAAATTGCACCTTGTGTATTCAACTATTCTAACTCGCAACAGGGGGAATTGATCCAAGGGCCTTCAAAAGGAGGGGCCGTGTGGCCGCCAGTTGCTATCCCTGGTTTAGACTGAGTAGTCCAATTATTGTAGAATAACAAAATGTATGACCATTATAAACACTCCATATCATGTCTCAGCTCCTTGCAGGAGAATAATATCTTGGAGGACGAGGGATGTTTACATGGACTTCTAGCACAAGTTCAATAAGGCTGGGAACTGCCAGGGACCTCATGATACAATATTATCACTATTTTATTTTATTTATTTATTTATTTCACCTTTATTTAACCAGGTAGGCAAGTTCAGAACAAATTCTCATTTACAATTGCGACCTGGCCAAGATAAAGCAAAGCAGTTTGACTCATACAACAGAGTTACACATGGTGTAAAACAAACACATACAGTCAATAATACAGTAGAAAAATGAGTCTCTATACAATGTGAGCAAATGAGGTGAGATAAGGGAGGTAAAGGCAAAAAAGGCCATGGTGGTGAAGTACCTACAATATAGCAAGTAAAAAAATTAAATAATAATAAACACTGGAATGGTAGATTTGCAGTGGAAGAATGTGCAAAGTAGAGATAGAAATAATGGGGGTGCAAAGGAGCAAAATAAATAAATACAGTAGGGGGGAGGTAGTTGTTTGGGCTAAATTATAGATGGGCTATGTACAGATGCAGTAATCTGTGAGCTGCTCTAACAGCTGGTGCTTAATGCTAAATGAGGGGGATAAGTGTTTCCAGTTTCAGAGATTTTTGCAGTTTGTTCTAGTCATTGGCAGCAGAGAACTGGAAGGCGAGGCGGCCAAAGTAAGAATTGGTTTTGGGGGTGACTAGAGAGATATACCTGCTGGACAGCGTGCTACAGGTGGGTGCTGCTATGGTGACCAGCGAGGTGAGATAAGGGGGGACTTTACCTAGCAGGGTCTTGTAGATGACCTGGAGCCAGTGGGTTTGGCGACGAGTATGAAGCGAGGGCCAGCCAACGAGAGCGTACAGGTCGCAGTGGTGAGTAGTATATGGGGCTTTGGTGACAAAACGGATGGCACTGTGATAGACTGCATCCAATTTATTGAGTAGGGTATTGGAGGCTTTTTTGTAAATGATGTCGCCGAAGTCGAGGATCGATAGGATGGTCAGTTTTACAAGGGTATGTTTGGCAGCATGAGTGAAGGAGGCTTTGTTGCGAAATAGGAAGCCAATTCTAGATTTAACTTTGGAATGGAGATATTTGATGTGAGTCTGGAGGGAGAGTTTAGTCTAACCAAACACCTAGGTATTTGTAGTTGTCCACATATTCTAAGGCAGAACCGTCCAGAGTAGTGATGTTGGACGGGCGGGCAGGTGCAGGCAGCGATCGGTTGAAGAGCATGCATTTAGTTTTACTTGTATTTAAGAGCAATTGGAGGCCACAGAAGGAGAGTTGTATGGACTTGAAGCTCGTGTGGAGGGTTGTTAACACAGAGTCCAAAGAAGGGCCAGAAGTATACAGAATGGTGTCGTCTGCGTAGAGGTGGATCAGAGACTCACCAGCAGCAAGAGCGACATCATTGATGTATACAGAGAAGAGATTCAGTCCAAGAATTGAACCCTGTGGCACCCCCATAGAGACAGCCAGAGGTCCAGACAACAGGGCCATCCGATTTGACACACTGAACTCTATCAGAGAAATAGTTGGTGAACCAGGCGAGGCAATCATTTGAGAAACCAAGGCTATCGAGTCTGCCGATGAGGATGTGGTGATTGACAGAGACGAAAGCCTTGGCCAGGTCAATGAATACGGCTGCATAGCATTGTTTCTTATCGATGGCGATTAAGATATCGTTTAGGACCTTGAGCGTGGCTGAGATGCACCCATTACCAGCTCTGAAACCAGATTGCATAGCGGAGAAGGTATGGTGGGATTCGAAATGGTCGGTAATCTGTTTGTTGACATGGCTTTCGAAGACCTTAGAAAGGCAGGGTAGGATAGATATAGGTCTGTAGCAGTTTGGGTCAAGAGTTTCCCCCCCTTTGAAGAGGGGGATGACCGCAGCTGCTTTCCAATCTTTGGGAATCTCACACGACACGAAAGAGAGGTTGAACGGGCTGGTAATAGGGGTTGCAACAATTTCCGCAGATAATTTTTGAAATAAAGGGTCCAAATTGTCTAGCCTGGCTGATTTGTAGGGATCCAGATTTTGCAGCTCTTTCAGAACATCAGCTGACTGGATTTGGGAGAAGGAGAAATGGGGAAGGCTTTGGCGAGTTGCTGTGGAGGGTGCAGTGCTGTTGACCGGGGTAGGGGTAGCCAGGTGGAAAGCATGGCCAGCCGTAGAAAAATGCTTATTGAAATTCTCAATTATAGTGGATTTATCAGTAGTGACAGTGTTTCCTATCCTCAGTGCAGTGGGCAGCTGGGAGGAGGTGTTCTTATTCTCCAAGGACTTTACAGTGTTCCAGAACCTTTTGGAGTTTGTGTTGCAGGAAGCAAATATTTGCTTGAAAAAGCTAGCCTTGGCTTTTCTAACTGCCTGTGTGTATTGGTTTCTAGCTTCCCTGAAATACTTAGGTGGCGATACGATATGTATTGCGATTCTGACAATTTGGACAATTCTATACGTATTGTGATTCACTACTGTGATTTCATTGTGATTTGATCTCCAAAGATTTTGCTCACCATATGTCTGCTGCAGAAGGACAAGAGAGAGCAATGAGAAAACGAGTTTGGATCAGTCAAGCAAATGAGAGAGTTGAAAACAAATTGGCTCCCTATTTAAGAAGATGGAGAACAAGTTATGAACGAAAAATACTGGGAGTTTGTGCATGTACAGCCAACTAGCTCAAAAATAATGCTGTGATATTGACAAAAACATATGATATATCATCAAAAAGAATATCCCCATTTGTAACTGTATCGATTTTTGTCTCCCATCACTGACGTTCATGTGGACACACACACACAGGAGGAAGTCCCTTTGAGGTCTGTCAGTGGTCCATCTTTCACGGAACTGTGTTGAAAATGTGAGCTGACCAAAAAAGACGAGACACCTAACACCTGCTGACAGTCTAGTGTCACGCTGCCTAAGCGAAACACACCAAATTCCAATCCCCAGGGAAGGTTTCCTACAGAGATAACCTTGTTAAAGGACCATTCAAATAGACATTTAAACTACTGTTTACAGTACACAAACTACAAAGTACAAACTGCTTAATATGTACATTACTGGGAGACGCTTAAAAGGTTATGTCATTTGTATCAGAGAGCAAAACATAACATCAGGAGTCTGGAGCCACTCAAGGCCTTTCCTTCCACACTACTGGGAAATAACAGTGGGAACTGAAATAGTGAGAGATAAATGCATGTTAACTATTTGTTGGAGCTGTGGCTGTTGTGAACTTTGCTCAGCAATGTATCACCAAGAGGAGAGACAAAGTGTATAGTATAGCTACTAATATAGTTTATATTGGACTGCATGTTTCTATCTATAAAGGACATAATGGCAAAATACAGTACTGCAATGAATGATCCAGACAGTATTTGGCTATAACTTTGGTCACATGGTCATATATAGAGCCTGAGACACCTCAAGACATTGAAGAACCAGTTTGTGTGAAGTGACAGTGGGAAGACTAGTTTGGGTGTGTGGAAAAAAGGATCTGTCATCGTTAGTGAGACTGGTGGGCAGTGTGGCAGGTCTGGACATGCACAAAGCATTCTGGGAGGACAAAGGGGACACACAGGACCTGGATATGGTTTGTCTGACCTAGTTAATGAGTCTAGAGTTTGGTCCTCTTGTGTTTTACATCTACGGTAAGCCATAGGGGTCAGCTTGCTACCTTCACGTTGCACCCACTGAAGAGCTATGATAGAGGGTTAAGAGACACACGTTGGTCGAAATACTATGTGAAATCACTGTATTCATCGGCAGGGAGAGAGTTACTGTCCATTAATAACACATGACTCTTGTCAAAATTACACTTCTCCCTGGAGAAGCTCAGTTGATGCTTCCCATACGCAGGCTACGAGCCACAGACGAGAGACATCTTCTCAAACCCTGTGATTAGCGCTCTGTAATGCCTGAGAGCACTGAAAATGCGGCTTCAAATCTGCATCGCCCCTCAAAAAACACAGCTGGCTTGATTTTAGATTCACAGCATTCGGTATTCAGTCCCTGCCCATCATATTTGTTGATGAAACATCTCATCTTCGTAACAGAATGACCCAATTCGACAATCTGCAGCAAAGTAATCATGTGTCAAGTCAACATCTTCTGAAATGAAAGATGTTGCGGCTTTAGAGAAGTACTTAGCCTGGAAATCACATTTCACAGATAATGCTGTAGGCCTAACGATTTTATCTATTAACCAATCAGTCAGTTAATTGTTCCAACCGAACATGTTTAGCCTTGACGGACATGAATTGAGCCTTTAAGCATCTGACATTTTCAAACTACAGTCGGTGGTGTTGTACGGGCTTGTCATGATTTATTAATTCATTGAGAGGATTCCACAAAAAGAACAGCTCAGAAATAACTACACTGTCATCACATGACTGTGTAGCTGCCATCAAAGCAGAGAGGAAACAGGTAAATTAGGCACAGACTTGGCATCTATGAAGAATAAATGGGATTATTAATAAAATTATAATCAAGTCATTTTGAATTGAGTTAGAAGAGGGAATGTTAGTTCACCCTGCTCTCATTTGGAGGACAATTAGGTGGAAACCATTTAGGATAATATAGACACAGCATCCCCTAAAACCCTTCAGAATGGCACACCCAGGAAACCCCACCCTAAGGGCCTGTGCCCCAGCTGTAAGCCCAACTGCAGGCTCTGAAATGGGCATCAATTAGAGCTTTCCCACCCTGGATCACCCAGGGAGTTGGATTGTAGGGAAACCAGTAAGCAGATAATTGGATTTTCCCTTCAGGGAATACTGCCTACGTCCCAAATGGCGCACCGTGCCATATATAGTGCACTACTTTTGACCATGGCCCACAGAGCTCTGGTCAAAAGTTGTGCACTACGTAGGAAATAGGGTGCCATTTGGGACAGTAGGAAATAGGGTGCCATTTGGGGGACACACTGTTTGAAATGGATCTGGTGAATGCATGAAGAGAAACCATCGGACCAGAACAAGACAAACATCTGTAAATAACTTTAAGTCTCTCATAGATAACTACTCTAAGTGGAAAAACAACCTTCAGCAAATAGCTAAACAATAGCTAATTATTGTTTACGAAACTATTTCCGTAATAGTACTGATACGTCTTGGCATACTTCAGAGTTACTCTGAAATATTTACCAACATCAACAACCCCATCCCTCTGTCTGCCAGTCTATTTTCTCAACCACCCTCAGGGCATCATGCCACTTCAAATGTTAGAATACAGCTTCAGACAGTAGAATACAACTTCAGACCTCAGAACACCAACTTCAGACGTTCAAATACAGCTTCAGACATTAGAATACAACCTGAGATGTTAAGAGGACATCCAATAAGATGACTCAGGTCCTCCTCTGAATCATTCCCATGCTATGTTTGTTATGTTCACAGGGTTCTAGAGGGCAGGGTTGTGGTACGCTAGATCAGATGAGGCCAACACTTCTCCTGGAGAGCTACTGGGTATGTCGGCTTTATACCCAACCCCACTGTACTGCAACACATCTGATTCAGCTCATCAAGGTCCTGGTGAGCAGTTCATTAGTAGAATCAGTTGTGATTCGATTGGGTTGGAGCAAAAGCCTGCAAGAGAGGTAGCTCTCCGTGAGGAGGATTGGACACCCCTGGTCTAGAGCATTCCTAATCAATCATGACAGCTAGTCTCGACCTGTGACTCTGTCTGAGGGCGAACTAAGGAAAGGGATAATGTCCTCCTGTCAAACAGTAACAGGGGACAGGTGGTGACTACACACCTCATCCATCACCTCAACCAACGGCAGGTCATATTGGGCACTGAATAATTTGGTATCGCTTTAATGAAAGCCTGCAGGTGTAATGCATTATGATGTACTTACAGTATAATGCATTGTGAGACTTGTTATAAGCAGCATGTATGTGTTTACAATCTTATCTCGCAATACGTCCTTAAAAAAGAGGTTCAAACCCAGACCCTGAGAACAGGCTAGTGTTAATTCCCATTGAGGGAAGCCCTACTGTACTTTGACTATAAAGCAATTAAGCCCAAGACTGCCCAGAACTTTACTTGTACTCTGGTCTAAGCTGCACAGACACAAATCCACTCCAAGACTGTGCTGTAGACTCACACCCTCCATCCTCCACTGCAGCACTGGAAGTTAGAGTAACCATATTTAATACACCCATTCGTAGGACAGTGTTGCCTAGGTAAAAATGTTTTCCGGGAGGGCAGCAATGCCAGACATAGTAATAATATATGCCATTTAGCAGACGCTTTTATCCAAAGCGACTTACAGTCATGTGTGCATACATTCTACGTATGGGTGGTCCCGGGGATCGAACCCACTACCCTGGCGTTACAAGCGCCATGCTCTACCAACTGAGCTACAGAAGGACCACGTAGCTTATTGATTCTCATTATAGAAGATGCATAAAATGCATCTTCCAATTGTAACGTCTGCCTATGCCAACACATTTGGTCTCAAGAACATTTTCTTTTTTTAATACCCTCAAATACTAAGTTAGGCATGCCTCGTTTAAAAATGGGCCATCATCACTGTCAATCGTGAATGATAATTCTGATTATGTTTTACCGGTGAAACGTCCAGTCTAACAGTAAACTACTTGCATCTGCATACTGGTCATTTGATTTCAATCAGTTTCATGTGAATATACATTTAGATCTTATTTAATTAGTCTCGTGAACAAATTCTTCTTCTTCTTCTTTTAGCTTTTTCCTGGTGTTAAAACAGTATGTTGTTTCAATCCAAGCACATTCTGCCTAGTGGCGCGCGCGATTCACTTTTGGCAGCATGAGAGAAATGGTTAGACTCTTCAGCTAACCATCCTAAAATCTCATGAGAAATTAGGTGTTGTTTTTGGTGTAACAGTAACGTTATACTATGCTATTATATTTGTTTCTGTTAGGTAGAATACTAATGAATCATTATGTGATCTGGCGAGGCATTGATTCAGCTTTGATCAAACTTGACTAAACAAGCACCATTGTGAGAAGTGGCGGAGCGAGACTCCAGTGCGCTCCAGCAGCCATACACCCCTGCTCCCACTGCACCCAATGAGCTAATTGTAGCGCACGTAGCCTACTCTTTTGCCTCAAGCTAAATTTGGTGATGCAAAACGAGAGACCCCATGTGACTGTTTTATGAAAATCTGTGAATATTTGGCCATGGAAACATTTCTGGTTGGTCTCAGGGAATGTAAAACAGTTAGGACGAGAGACTATTAAAATGGGATTGTGTTAAGTAGCAGCCAATATGTTGAATGAGCAACTAATGAGCATGGAGAGACTCACAAGTTTGACGCAATTACCTTATTTATTCAGTCGAATGCAGTCTTTACTTAGGTTACTTCTGTAGGACTTCAGAGGCACGCTTTTTGTAAGTACTGTAAGACTGTCCTCCAAATTCAGCTGGAACGTAACCCGGATGGATTTGAGAAATGTGATTGGTTGAGGCCTACCTCTCATCTTGTGCCGTGTATGACCAAAAGTATGTGGACACCTGCTCGTCAAACATCTCATTCTAAAATCATGGGCATTTACATGGAGTTGATCCCCGCTTTGCTGCTATAAAAGCCTCCAGTCTTCTGGGAAGGCTTTCAACTAGATGCTGGAACATTGCTGTGGGGCTTGCTTCCATTTAGCCATGCATTAGTGAAGTTGGGCACTGATGTTGGGCGATTAGGTCTGGCTCGCAGTCGTCGTTCCAATTCATCCCAAAGGTGTTCGATGGGGTTAAGGTCAGGGCTCTGTGCAGGCCAGTCAAGTTCATCAACAGATCGACGAACCATTTCTGTATTGACCTCGCTTTGTGCATGGGGGTATTGTCATGCTGAAACTAACCTTTGCCACAAAGTTGGTAGCACAGAATCATCTAGAATGTCATTGTATGCTGTAGCGTTAAGATTTCCCTACACTGAAACTAAGGGGCCTATCCCAAACCATGAAAAACAGCCACAGACCATTGTTCCTCCTCCACCTAACTTTACAGTTAGGGCAGGTGGCGTTCTCCTGGCAAACACAGATTCTTCCGTCGGATTGCCAGATGGTGAAGCGTGATTCATCACTCCAGAGAATGTTTCCACTGCTGCAAGCTTTACACCACTCCAACTGACACTTGGCATTGTGCATGGTGATCTTTGGCTTGTGTGCGGCTGCTCGGCCATGGAATCCCATTTCACGAAGCTCCTGACGAACAGTACTTGCGTTGACATTACTTCCAGAGGCAATTTGGAACTCGGTAGTTGGTGTTGCAACCGAGGACAGATGATTTTTATGCGCTACGTGCTTCAGCACTCGGCGGTCCCGTTCTGTTAGCCTGTGTGGCCTACCACTTCGTGGCTGAGCCATTGTTGCTCCTAGATGTTTCCACTTTACAATAACAGCACATAATTGACCGGGGCAGTTCTAGCAGGGCAGAAATTTGACAAACTGACTTGTTGGAAAAGTGGCATCCTATAATGGTGCCACATTGAAAGTCACTGAGCTCTTCAGTAAGGCCATTCTACTGACAATGTTTGTCTATGGAGATTGTATGGTTGTGTGCTTGATTTCATACACCTGTCAGCAATGAGTGTGGAGGAAATAGCAAAATCCACATACATTTGCATATACAGTTGAAGTCGGAGGTTTACATACACTAAGGTTGGAGTCATTAAAACTCGTTTTTCAACCACTCCACAAATGTCTTGTTAACAAACTATAATTTTGGCAAGTCGGTTAGGACATCTACTTTGTGCATGACACAAGTAATTTTTCCAATAATTGTTTACAGACAGATTATTTTACTTATAATTCACTGTATCACAATTCCAGTGGGTTGGAAGTTTACATACACTAAGTTGACTGTGCCTTGAAACAGCTTGGAAATTTCCAGAAAATTATGTCATGGCTTTAGAAGCTTCTGATAGGCTAATTGATATCATTTGAGTCAGTTGGAGGTGTACTTGTGGATGTATTTCAAAGCCTACCTTCAAACTTAGTGCCCCTTTGCTTGAGGTCATGGGACAATCTAAAGAAATCAGCCAAGACCTCAGAAATAAAATTGTAGACCTCCACAAGTCTGGTTCATCCTTGGGAGCAATTTCCAGATGCCTGAAGTTCCCACGTTCATCTGTACAAACAATAGTACGCAAGTATAAACACAATGGAACCATGCAGCCGTCATACCGCTCAGGAAGGAGACGCATTCTGTCTCCTAGAGATGAACGTACCTTGGTGCAAAAAGTGCAAATCAATCCCAGAACAGCAGCAAATGTCCTTGCTGGAGGAAAGAGGTACAAAAGTATCTATATCCACAGTAAAACAAGTCCTCTATCGACATAACCTGAAAGGCCGCTTAGCAAGGAAGAAGCCACTGCTCCAAAACCGCCATGAAAAAGCCAGACTGCACATGGGGACAAAGATTGTACTTTTTGTACAAAATAGTACAAAAATAGAACTGTTTGGCCATATTGACCATCGTTATGTTTTGAGGAAAAAGGATGGAGGCTTGCAAGCCGAAGAACACCATCCCAACCGTGAAGCACGGTGGCAGCATCATGTTGTGGGGGTGCTTTGCTGCCGGAGGGACTGGTGCACTTCACAAAATAGATGGCATCATGAGAAAGAATAATTATGTGTATATATTGAAGCAACATCTCAAGACATCAGTCAGGAAGGTAAAGCTTGGTCGCAAATGGGGCTTCCAAATGGACAATGATCCCAAGCATACTTCCAAAGTTGTGGCAAAATGGACAAGAAAGTCAAGTTAATGGAGCGGCCATCCCAAAGCCCTGACCTCAATCCTATAGAAAATGTGTGGGCAGAACTGAAAAAGTGTTTGCGAGCAAGGAGGCCTTCAAACCTGACTCAGTTACACCAGCTCTGTCAGGAGGAATGGGCCAAAATTCACACAACTTATTGTGGGAAGCTTGTGGAAGGCTACGCAAAACGTTTGACCCAAGTTAAACAATTTAAAGGCAATGCTACCAAATACTAATTGAGTGTTTGTAAACTTCTGACCCACTGGGAATCCTAACTGACCCAAGACAGGGAATTTTTACTAGGATTAAATGTCAGGAATTGTGAAAAACTGAGTTTAAATGTATTTGTTCTAAGGTGTATGTAAACTTCCGACTTCAACTGTATAGTGTATCTTGTCATAAACGCAACGTGAGAGACCGGTCGGAATGTCTGGCCCTAAATACGGGACAGATCAACTTTTTCTTCTAAATGAGCAGCATTTGAATGTGTTGATCAAATGCGGGACATGATTGTTTGGTTGCAGGACAAAGGGACAAATATGCGGGACTGTCCCGCACAATCCGGGACATGTGGTCACCGCTCCCCCTACTCTAAGTACCGTATGCCCCCGTTTCTCCCACCAGCTCAAGTTCATTCAAAAGAAACACATTAGCTGTGGTTCATCGGCTAGCTACTTACGAAGAATGGTGGTGCTTTGCTTGCTTGTATCATCTTGTGCTGACTTGTGCTTTACGTGCCTCCACTTACCATACATGATGTACTATGAGTCAATGTAGCTTTTACCATAAGAACTTGAGGCCCACGTTCAGATATGGGTGCATAATGTCAAGGCAAAAGGAAAAGAGAAGAAAAAAGAATGGAAGAGATTCAGTTGGAAACACTGGAAATCAAAAGGGATGTTACGGAATATATCAGGGAAACAATGACTAGTCAAACATTAGGCAGAGGAAAGCACTAGGCTCTCTGCTTGACGAAATAACAATAATGTAATATGACGACGTAATGGAGTCCAGACCAGGGACAATTATTCACAAAAACAATTAGGGTTGATGAATAGAGGCCAATTCGAGGCGTCATTAGACCATGTTTTACAGCACAAAACTCATCTGGATCTGAGTTAAAGACTACATTTAAAAGGGAGCTTATGGAAATTATATATCAACAGTAAAAATGTCCTGGAGGAAGCATTGCCATTTAAAGCAAAACTGCAATCCACAGAGGATAATTAATTAGCTAGCTAGTTCTCTGTGCAGTGATGGCTATTTTCATTCCATTGTGTTCTTGCATGCTGTATGAGAG
Organism: Oncorhynchus gorbuscha; assembly: GCF_021184085.1. Lineage (NCBI taxonomy): Eukaryota > Metazoa > Chordata > Actinopteri > Salmoniformes > Salmonidae > Oncorhynchus > Oncorhynchus gorbuscha. The sequence goes on from NC_060184.1 coordinate 57,243,044, forward strand.
AGAAACAAACAAAAGATTTTCAGACTAGAATTTTAAGGAAAACTAAAAGCATCCCAATGCCAATAAATTCTCTTTGATGCTGCAATTAAAGTATGCAGTACATATTTATTTGGTACCAATTTGGGCCTTTTCAGCCTTAGCATGTCATTCTGTGCAGTTGTGTGTAGCTAGGTCCTCTAATAGCTAGCTCATGAATGTCAGCCAGTCCAGGCATAATTCCATCTATACTAATAACCACAGTGGATGGTTAAGTCCCAAATTACACCCTATTCCCTATGTAGTGTACTTTTGACCAGGGTCCATGGGGCTATAGAAAAAATAGTGCACCAATTGAATAGGATGTAAATGTGGACACAACCAATCTGTAATTAACAGTCTTTCTGTAAGACTGAAGGACTAAAATCCTCATGCTCAGACCCTGCATTCCAAACAAACACAAATCCAAGGCCACCTAGGAGAAAGAATCTAGCCTATAGTTGCTTTTGTCTCCTTCTCACAAAGATTTCATGTGAATGAAAAACTGAAACTTCTCTTTGTGATGAATACACATGGATGAACCGGAGAGGACACAACAATAGGTTTCAGTTGGCTCCTAAAACATCAGCCACATCCCGTCACAGTACTCCTTAATAAAATAAGGACACCTTTTAAAATCATATTCAGAACCAGGCTTAAAGGGTCTGTGGAAGCGCCCATGAAAGTATTCAGTATCGTTTGATAAAAGTTTCGGGCATCTACTGTACTATTTATACAACCGTGTGTATTTACCTTGATCCCTCTATGAAACGACTGCAAGAGTTTCTGTGTATTCATTGGCGGGGAGTTGAATGACACTGAAGTCAACAGAGAAAGATTCACACAGTCAGTTACAAGGACACAGTCAGTCCCCTCTGATGATGACATCTACTTTTAACACCCGTATTCGATTATTCCGACGGTTCCCCTATGCCCTTACATGGCATCCATGCTGCCTCCTGTACTAAACACAACAATAGTAATAGTATGGTTAGCCACATATAACTTGTGCTCACACAGCCAATGTCTTACCATTTCAAATGACTTAAGAGGTTTTAAGCAAACAAGCTCACCTACAAGATAACCCAGTGCCTCTCTGCAGTCAGTGTAGGTCTGGGGTTTAAAATTGAAGATACAAGGGTCGTGGCTAGATGGTGTACAGCTACGGTAAAAACAAGTTGCACGCTCGAATCGTGTCAGGGGGAGATTTGAAGCATTTTAGTGAACCTTAACACTTTTCCTCACCTAATTCTCCTAACCTGCTATGTTAATTCTCCTAACCTTCTGCGTAAGTTCTCTTCACCTGCTACGAAAGGTCCCGTCTGTCCATAGCTGTATACCGTCTAGTCAAAACCAGATACAAGCCATAACAGAAGTCAAGGAACATGGAATACAGCCGAGAACAGATCTGTGATCTTCCATTACTGACATTCATGCAGAGGGTCCTGGGAACTGAAAGACTACGTGATAACATAAGCCCCGTGTCCACAATGACGTATGAAGGATGACCTTGGATAACAAGTGTTTGAGACCCTCTCTCAAAGAAAGTGTTCGCCGTGCTGCACTTGATGATCATACAGTCAAACACCCCTTCAAGTGCTTTCAAACTACTTCTGACTGCAAAAATAAGCTGTTGACAAAACACTGAGAATCACACCCACGACACCAAGGACTCGCCGTAACATGTCGAAACACCACCGACCACATAGTTGGCCTCTGCTACAACTTGTAGCTGTAGGCAGGACTCGCTATCTCAGGGAAACTAAAGATCAGAAAAACAAGACCGAGACACATACTCCTACACTTGAACCAAATCCCAAACAAAAGAGAGTGGTTTTCATTTACTAGGCTTCGGCCTATGCATTTCCTAATCCATGTGTTTGGGCCGGTATCAAAACCATGTGTACTATCCCTCCTTCTCGCAGACATGTTGTAATCATAGTGCACATGATTGAATGATTAAAATACCGTCAGGAATGTTTTCAGATGTAACACTGGAACCATCTGAAGTATGAGAATCTCCCCTCGGTGATCAATAAAGTGAATATCTCAACGAAGCCATGCTCACTATCTCAGATGGCATGACAGATGATTTATGCTGGTCAATGTACAATGGCCTAACAAAGTTCTACTCGATTCTATCTTATCATTAGAGCAAAGTGGACTCAGTCAGGATAGTAAGGAGGAGAGGAGGACTGAGATGATCCAGTGGTTAGCTCTGTGGTCCACTCCAGCATATCATGTGAACTCTCAAACTTCATTGGGCTCATGCTGCCATGAAACAGGAGCTGGACTCCGAGGCTTCTATCTCTGTGTTTCTCGCTCGCTCTCTTTCCTTCCTTTGTCTCGCTCTCCGTCTCCCTTCCCTGCGTCTCAAATCAATTAAATATACTTTATTGGCATGAACAGTAAAACATTTCAATGTTCAACGTAAACACATAACAATTATGGTCCAACAAGGCAGGAATATACTCGACTGATAATAATGATCATTGCTTCGTTATTATCTCTCCTTTATGGTTATATCTCGGTCTGTGCTGTCTGCTTCCCCAGGGGAGAGGGCTACAGCAGCCTTGACATTATTCAATGGAAAAGGAATGTGTATATTTTAAGGGCAGTAAAGCAGCCTTCCAAGTTAAGACATGCCGCACGCAAAGCATAAAACTGTCAAAACAGAGCCTTCAGAACGTGTCTAGAATGTTCCGTGTTCTTCCATTGTAGTGACATTAACAAACATAATACTGGCATTTGCCTGAAACGCATATCATTCAAAGACAAGAGCCATGTTCGCAGTTCCGTTTTAAAGCATTTCGAGTCCAAGTATGAGTGATGAGCTCTTCTGTGGGAATCGTTAGTCCTTGCTGCAGGAAGCACAACAGTGGCCAAACATTCTCTGAAACCAGTCACTGGTCTCTGAAACCATTCCTTCTTTCTCTCCCAATAACACCACATCCCAGACAGAGCCCTTTGACACTACAGGAAGACACCAATCAAATAATTGTTCTACTGTATCTCACCAGAGCCAAACCTTGGAGAAAGCCTGTTGTGTTTGAAAAAGGTACTTAGAAAACCGAGAACAACTTGACTGGAGGAAGAATAGGTTATACATGTTATGAAGTCCTTTAAAAAGGTCACCTTTAAATAAAGTTGCCATTACTAACCAATACTGTGTTAAAGCCTTGGGTGTCAGACTAAGTTCTGAGCCCTAGGACCATGCCCCAGGACTACCTGACATGATGACTCCTTGCTGTCCCCAGTCCACCTGGCCGTGCTGCTGCTCCAGTTTCAACTGTTCTGCCTTATTATTATACGACCATGCGGGTCATTTATGAACATTTGAACATCTTGGCCATGTTCTGTTATAATCTCTACCTGGCACAGCCAGAAGAGGACTGGCCACCCCACACAGCCTGGTTCCTCTCTAGGTTTCTTCCTAGGTTTTGGCATTTCTAGGGAGTTTTTCCTAGCCACCGTGCTTCTACACCTGCATTGCTTGCTGTTTGGGGTTTTAGGCTGGGTTTCTGTACAGCACTTTGAGATATCAGCTGATGTACGAAAGGCTATATAAATACAATATAAATACATTTGATTTGATTTGATTTGTGGGTTGAGTTTTGCTGTCTGGCTGAATCCTGTGCCACTATTTGGGTGTTTAGTTGTGCTGCTCAGTCACCTTGCTGAACCTTCCCTCTCTCGGTTAAGTACATTTACCCAGGCTAACCCAGAAGCAGTTCCATTAACAGGTCGTGTTCTTCCCTTTCCAAACAAACCCACACTATCTGATAATGACTCACCTGTGAAAACAGGAACACTGGGGTTGGGAGGGGAAAGAGCGAGGGAGGTCAGAAACGTCAGAACGTGTGTGAGTGTGATTGAGCTCGACAGCCACCAGGATTAGTGTTACTGTCTTCCAAATCTCAAGAGTGCCGTTACCTGGGCAACAGTACAGAAGGTAAACCTGGAGTGCCGGCATATCTGATAGCTATCATATCATTCAGCCTGCTCTCTCTCACTAAACCTGTCCCACCGAATAAACAAAAAGTTTTAAAAGGTATGACATCCAGGCACATTATTTATCATCCAAACATTCTGCGGGCTGTGAACCACAACAGAAAATCCATTCATGAATTTCACATATATTCTTATGTGAAAACATGTGACAACATGCAAAAGCAACATGTGGAATGAAACTACACGCGAAAACATGATCTCGTAAAATAAATGTGACATCGTGACTAAAAATTTCAACATGTGATACCATGAAAGTACAAATTTGAGCATGTGAAAACCTGATCGACTATGGAATAAATGTGACAACATGGGGATCCACGTTATATATTTTTTACTTTAGGAGTGCCATCTCTATGGAGACAATTTGAGTTTCAAATAATTGGCGCAAAATAAAATAATATATATATATATATACACACATTACCATTCAAAAGTTTGGGGTCACTTAGAAATGTCTTTGTTTTTGAAAGAAATGCACACTTTCTGTCCATTAAAATAACATCAAATTGATCAGAAATACAGTGTAGACATGGTTCATGTTGTAAATGAATATTGTAGCTGGAAACGGCTGATTTTTAATGGAAAATCTACATAGGCGTAAAAGAGGCCATTATCAACAACCATCACTCCTGGTTTAAGGTCTTTAAGGTCTCTGGCAGACATTTCTTTAGTGAAGATGTAGTTGAGCCAACCCCGGGAGGGCTGCATCATCTGAGGAAGGGGGCAGTGCCTCTTCTTTTCCATTGGAACAATTATGTTCTTCCCTCAAGGCCGAGTGTTTAGGAGAAGAGAGAGAAACGGAGCTCCTACCATGCAGAGGATGGTGAAGATGAAGTTGATGATATGGACTGTTCCCAGAACCGCAAATACTGTGCTGTACCTGAGCCAGCAGCAGTTGACTTGGCTGTTGACTTGGCCTGGTCTGAAAAGGAGATGCAGACTGAGATCGCTAGGCTTGGGAGAGAGTTGGAAGTGATAACTACTTCTGACAGTCTTGGTCTGCAGTGGTTTGTGGGATCAGATGAGGACATAGAATTCTACATTAGGAAGGTTGATGACTCTTAACCAACATAACCTATTGTATGCTATCAATAGGTAGTTAATGATGAAATGTATGCTATTTCCGAGTCCTTAACAGTCCTCTTTTGTTTCATTCTTCCAACAGATTGTAGCTTTTTGGAGACTGATTCAGCCAGCAACTGCCAAGCTTGTGAGCGTTACTCAAGCAGCAAGAGCCACAGAGGAATGAGGTCACTCTTCCATCCAAGTACTTCATAAGAGTTTGATTGTTGTCATGTACTAAATAATAAATCACTTGAAACGCTGTGTTATCAATCATATTTTGTTTTGCGAATGTGATGCATGTTAAATGAAACACACAACAATACACACAGAGTGTACAAAACATTAAGAACACCTGCTCTTTCCCATGACAGACCGACCAGGTGTATCCAAGTGAAAGCTATAATCCCTCATTTATGTCACCTGTTAATTCCACTTCAATCCGTGTCGATGAAGGGGAGGAGACAGGTTAAAGCCTTGAGACATGGTTTGTGTGTGTGCCATTCAGAGTGTGAATGGGCAAGACAAACGATTGAAATGCCTTTGAACGGGGTATGCTAGTAAGTGCCAGGCGCACTGGTTTGTGTCAAGAACTGCAACGCTGCTGGGTTTTTCACACTCAACAGTTTCCCGTATGTATCAAGAATGGCTGGTGGACCAAAGGACATCCAGCCAACTTGACACAACTGTGGGAAGCATTAGAGTCAACATGGGCCAGCATCCCGGTTGTACGCTTGACACCTTCTAGAGTCCATGCCCCGACAAATTGACTCTGTTCCGAGGGCAATTTAATTATTTAGGAAGATGCTAATGTTTTGTATACTTAGTGTACGTCAAATAGAGACACGACGCATCGACAGTCAACCTCCTGAAAACATTATGCCGCTGCATACAAAATGGCCTATAAAACTAACAACAACTGTGATTCAAATGTACAGCAATGACAACGATTACATACATACTGTATGTTGACTGTGTTTACTGATACAGGCATTGCAGCCAGTGGATGAACTACTCCTCTTCCTCACACATCTCGCTCTGGGGATGAAGGACAGAGACCTGAGCCAACACTTTCACCCCTCTACAGTCAGTAGGATCATCATCACCTGGGCCAAAGTCCTCTACACGCTGCTCAGAGCAGTGACCATCTGGATGTCACAAGAGGAAGTGAAAGCCAACTTGCCGGAAGAATTTAAAAGCTAACCAGGCATGAAGGTCATTGTTGACAGCACCGCTCTTCTGCTGCAGAGTGAGATGTTCTCAAACTCAAAATCCCACTGCACAATGAAGGCATTAGTGGGAATAGCTCTTCATGGACGATCACCTTTGGGTCCACACTGTTGCGCAATAAGTTGTTTGCTTCAGTGTAGGAGGGAAAAGGAGCGAAGTTTGACTACTCATCGTTTATATCGATGCTGACGAATTTATATGTTGTACTGAATATTGACATGACATTTTGATTTAACTATTTGTGATACTGAATTTGACATGTTATTTTAAACCTCGAAAATCATTGGATTACCATTTACCAGTTGTGAATAAATATGTCGACTTAATTTTCTTTAGCTTCCAGTCCCTTTAATCCTCCTAAAGTAAACCTATTCTGATTATGAGTATCCTTACCCAGTTGCACATACAGTGGTGCAAAAAGTATTTAGTCAGCCACCAATTGTGCAAGTTCTCCCACTTAAAAGATGAGGCCTATAATTTTCATCATAGGTACAAACTATGACAGACAAAATGAGAAAAAAAATCCAGAAAATCACATTGTATGATTTTTAATGAATTTATTTGCAAATTATGGTGGAAAATAAGTATTTGGTCAATAACAAAAGTTTATCTCAATACCCTTAGTTGGCAATGACAGAGGTCAAACGTTTTCTTTAAATCTTCACAAGGTTTTTACACAGGGTTGCTGGTATTTTGGCCCATAGCTCCATGCAGATTTCCTCTAGAGCAGTGATGTTTTGGGGCTGTTGCTGGGCAACACAGACTTTCAACTCCCTCCAAAGATTTTCTATGGGGTTGAGATCTGGAGACTGGCTAGGCCACTCCAGGACCTTGAAATGCTTCTTACGAAGCCACTCCTTCGTTGCCCAGGCGGTGTGTTTGGGATCACTGTCATGCTGAAAAACCCAGCCACATTTCATCTTCAATGCCCTTGCTGATAGGAGGTTTTCACTCAAAATCTCACGATACATGGCCCCATTCATTCTTTCCTTTACAGGGATCAGTCGTCCTGGTCCCTTTGCAGAAAAACAGCCCCAAAGCATGAAGTTTCCACCCCCATGCTTCACAGTAGGTATGGTGTTCTTTGGATGCAACTCAGCATTCTTTGTCCTCCAAACACGACGAGTTGAGTTTTTACCAAAAAGTTATATTTTGGTTTCATCTGACCATATGACATTCTCCCAATCTTCTTCTGGATCATCCAAATGCTCTCTAGCAAACTTCAGACGGGCCTGGACATGTACTGGCTTAAGCAGGGGGACACGTCTGGCACTGTAGGATTTGAGTCCCTGGCAGCGTAGTGTGTTACTGATGGTAGGCTTTGTTGCTTTGGTCCCAGCTCTCTGCAGGTCATTCACTTGGTCCCCCTGTGTGGTTCTGGGATTTTTGCAGACCGTTCTTGTGATCATTTTGACGGGGTGAGATCTTGCGTGGAGCCCCAGATCGAGGGAGATTATCAGTGGTCTTGTATGTCTTCCATTTCCTAATAATTGCTTCCACAGTTGATTTCTTCAAACCAAACTGCTTACCTATTGCAGATCCAGTCTTCCCAGCCTGGTGCAGGTCTACAATTTTGTATCTGGTGTCCTTTGACAGCTCTTTGGTCTTGGCCATAGTGGAGTTTGGAGTGTGACTGTTTGAGGTTGTGGACAGGTGTCCTTTATACTGATAACAAGTTCAAAGAGGTGCCATTAATACAGGTAACGAGTGGAGGACAGAGGAGCCTCTTAAAGAAGAAGTTACAGGTCTGTGAGAGCCAGAAATCTTGCTTGTTTGTATGTAACCAAATACTTATTTTCCACCATAATTTGCAAATAAATTCATTAAAAATCCTACAATGTGATTTTCTGGATTTCTTTTCTCATTTTGTCTGTCATAGTTGAATGAAAAATTACAGGCCTATGATGAAACTTACAGGCCTCTCATATTTTTAAGTGGGAGACCTTGCACAATTGGTGGCTGACTAAATACTTTTTTTGCCCAACTGTATAGTTTAAGACAAGATAATTTTAGTAATTATAAACTAAATGGTGCCCAGGCACTCTGGTGACATTTATATTCCAAACACACACATTTAGATACTGTTACAATAAATATATATTTTATATAAATACACAACACATTGAACTATAACTTTGGTATTTTTTAAATCAAACAATAGTGGATGCACAGACAGAATGGTCAAAAGACTATAACAAATCAATCATCAACAAGAAATGAGTTCAATGTACTGTAAGGTCTTCACACATTGTGGGGCTGCGCTTGGGCTGAAACAGATTTAGTACCGCGGCTTCACAGACAAGTACCTCTGAATGAACACGTTGGAATAATAGGATTCTGCCTTCTCTCCGATCACCGCTATGACCTCAGGTTCGAGATGCAGTCACTGCACAACCATGTCTTCCCGGGCATAGACAGTCACACCACTCAAGCCCAGTAACGAGCAGTTGGCCTTGAACCTGCCAATAGTACGCATGGCTCCTCCGTAGGGTAAAAGTGCCATGTTGATTTTGCAGATATTTATATCAACATAGTTGTTTACATTGGGGCACTTTGTTTCAACCAACCCAAAAGGTGGCCACTCCATGGGAAACAAACATGCACTGCGATGGCCCAAGCTGGTATTCCATTAGAGGTAGGTATGGTTTTTTGTGGAGCATCTTGCTGGAGTTTGATGTGCTTCGTTGTAAGCTTCGGCTGCTGGTAAGATAAGACACTCCCCTTCTATACCAACCCGGAAGCAGAGTCCACTAGAGGCTTGTCGACAGTCATGCCCATGGTTTTCACCAGGGGTTTGTCCGGCATGTGGAAATCCCTGTAAGTCTCTTCCACCTTCAGCACAGAGAGATCCAGCAACAGTCTAACCATTCCTTTGTGTCCTTTTGTACTGTACAACATAGAAATACAAAATCAGTGAATTAATAGACAGAAATTATGAGATCTTAAACAAATTACAACAACTTCATAGTTTACCACACTCCTTCTGCCATGCGGTTTGGTGTAGGCTTGGATATAACCATCTTGTCAATGGGCCCGGGTTTCAAACCCAGCGAGACAAATATAGAGCCATGTTTGCAACCTCTGAGAGGGAGAACCAATCGTAGACCAGGAAAACCCTGTTTGTCAACCCTGAATGTGGACCACTGACAGTAAATAGTAATCAAGGGATATACATGATTATCTCAAGGAATTGTATTATTTAGCTAGTGTGGGTAAATCTAGACATGGTAATTGCATCTATAATTTACTGTTACAACACTTAGTTGTTCTAGGTTTGTGCCATCATTGTTCTGCCTCTGTACAGCTGTGAACAGGAAGTAGTAGAAGTATACCGTCTGGAAGACCAGTGCAACTGCATGATTTGCAGAGAGCAGCTGCCTGCTACACATGTGCAATGGTGATGGGTGAGGACGACAGGGTCACAATCCCAAAGCAATCTAAACTGATCCCAGAGCAACAAACAAAAAAGTAAGTGATTAGAGGTATTATTAAAAACATTGATGACAGTGTGAAATATAGCCTACTAAATCAAATATATTTAGGCCTATTTGTTAGTACAAGAGAATTAAGAGCACAGCATACCAAACATTTCAGGCAGTGGATATACAGCCGGCAGCTTTTGGAACCCTATACCGACCCTTAACTAATCCTCCCTGACATGTTTTGACCTCTAACATTTGGATCTGCTGGCTGAATGTACACTTCCAACATCTAAACTTCTGACTGGTTGTGAAATTTTAACAATCATAAGCTAGCTTTCTCCCTACTCTCTGACTGTGTGGCTTCTTGTTCTTCTTTATTGACCTGTAGCAACAGGCCCTCACACTGACCTTTCCACTCGTCTCCGTTTGACACTGTGATAAACAATAACAAGTCAGAAATATTACACATAAAGCAGATAATCAGCAGTAGAATGCAACTTACCTGCGTACATCAAAAATGATGAGCATACAACTTAAAGCCTTTCTCCAGCTTGCTGGCTGGAGTCTTGATGTCAATTTTGCAATTCGATGGACATTGACAGTTCACAGCTCATTTCGGGATTTCTTGCAGGCAGCGGATGTGGGGCGGAAGGGTAGCCTAGTGTTTAGAGCGTTGGACTAGTAACCGGAAGGTTGCGAGTTCAAACCCCTGAGCTGACAAGGTACAAATCTGTCATTCTGTCTCTGAACAAGGCAGTTAACCCACTGTTCCTAGGCAGTCATTAAAAATAAGAATTTGTTCTTAACTGACTTGCCTGGTTAAATAAAAAAGGTAAAATAAAAATAAATAAATATTTTTTAAAGTAAAAAAAAAAAAAAGAGAAAGCCATCCTTCCTTGAAAGCCGTTCGCTAACGATAGCTAGCTATCACTAACGTTAGATGCAGCCACTTGAATTCTAAAATACAACATTTTAAGCAACTAACTGACAAACTAGAAACACACGATACTTATACGAAAATATACTTAAAAAAATACTTAACGAGGCAAGTCCATAAAGAACAAATTCTTATTTACAATGAGGGCATACCCAAAACAATTGTGCGTGCCCTATGGGACTCCCAATCACAGCCGGATGTGATACAGCCTGGATTTGAACCAGGGACTTTAGTGACGCCTCTTGCACTGAGATAGTGCCTTAGACCGCTGCGCCACTCGGGAGCCACCAGCACCACTTAAATATACAGTGCCTTCAAAAACCATTCATAGTAGGTTTACTGAGATTTACTGCCAAAAACCACCTAAATAACTGAAAGAAACCTGTAAATTATAATAAATGATGTATATGAATAGCATGGTGTTACATAGAGCTGTTAAATTATACAGTTGAAGTCAGAAGTTTACATACAGCTCAGCCAAATACATTTAAACTCCGTTTTTCACAATTCCTGACATTTAATCCTAGTAAAAATTCCCTGTCTTAGGTCAGTTAGGTTCACCACTTTATATTAAGAATCTGAAATGTCAGAATAATAGTAGAAATAATTATTTATTTCAGCTTTCATTTATTTCATCACATTCCCAGTGGGTCAGAAGTTTGCATACACTTAATTAGTATTTGGTAGCATTACCTTTAAATTGTTTTACTTGGGGTCAAACGTTGAGCTGCCTTCCACAAGCTTCCCAAAATAAGTTGGGTGAATTTTGGCCCATTCCTCCTGACAGTTGGTGTAACAGTCAGGTTTGTAGGCCTCCTTGCTCGCACACATGCTTTTCAGTTCTACCCACAAATGTTCTATAGGATTGAGGTCAGGGTATAGGGATGACCACTCCAATACCTTGACTTCGTTGTCCTTAAGCTATTTTGCCACAACTTTGGAAGTATGCTTGGGGTCATTGTCCATTTGGAAGACCCATTTGCGACCAAGCTTTAACTTCTTGACTGATGTCTTGAGATGTTGCTTCAATATATCCACATAATTATCCTCCCTCATGATGCCATCTATTTTGTGAAGTGCACCAGTCCCTCCTGCAGCAAAGCACCCCCACAACATGATGTTGCCACCCCTGTGCTTCACGGTTGGGATGATGTTCTTCGGCTTGCAAGCCTTCCCCTTTTTCCTCCAAACATAATGATTGTCATTATGGCCAAACAGTTAAATTTTTGTTTCATCAGACCAGAGGACATTTCTCCAAAAAGTACAATCTTTGTCCCCATCTGCAGTTACAAACCGGACTTTCAAGTCATGTTGATATAGGACTCGTTTTACTGTGGATATAGATACTTTTGTACCAGTTTCCTTCAGCATCGTCACAAGGTCCTTTGCTGTTGTTCTGGGATTGATTGGCACTTTTCGCACCAAGGTACATTCATCTCTAGGAGACAGAACGCGTCTCCTTCCTGAGCGGTATGACGGCTGCATGGTTCCATGGGGTTTATTCTTGCATACTATTGTTTGTACAGATGAATGTGGTACCTTCAGGCGCTTGGAAATTGCTCCCAAGGATGAACCAGGATTGTGGAGGTTGACAATTTTATTTCTGAGGTCTTGGCTGATTTCTTTAGATTGTCCCATGACCTCAAGCAAAGGGGCACTAAGTTTGAAGGTAGGCTTTGAAATACATCCACAAGTACACCTCCAACTGACTCAAATGATATCAATTAGCCTATCAGAAGCTTCTAAAGCCATGACATAATTTTCTGGAAATTTCCAAGCTGTTAAAAGGCACAGTCAACTTGGTGTATGTAAACTTCCGGGCCACTGGAATTGTGAAACAGTGAATTTCAGTGAAATAATCTGTCCGTAAACAATTGTTGGAAAAAGTATGTCATGCACAAGTAGATGTCCTAACAGACTTCCCAAAACTATAGTTTGTTAACAAGAAGTGAGTAGAGTGGTTGGAAAACAAGTTAAATGACTCCAACCTAAGTGCATGTAAACTTCCACTTCTCACACACTATGGCCCTATATATATATATATATATATATATATATCCTAGCCAACCTCTTTTAGGTAATACATTCAATGCAGTATTAGCCTTATATTTAACTAATTCATGACAGGTTATGCATAATAAGCTTCTAACATAGCCTCTGACTCTTTGTGCAATACGCAGACATTTGTGCTCAACTGGCCTCTCTCAAAAAAACTCTTAGCTCTTGGAGTCCCATGCAGGAAAAGCTAGACTAGAATAGCCTGTTGGATATTATTTGTTTTCGCAATTTTTATACCGATAAAGCATTCGAAGAAGGATGCAAGCTCGTTTGCTGAATGTTAAATACAGCCGCCAATAGAACTCACGAGTAGTTTGAAAGCGCGATGGCGGTAGGCTATAGCAGTTATTTATTGAGACACATAACCATTCAATCTTTGTGAAGAGTAGTGAAATCCTGATTTATTCTCAGGATGGAACATTTGTATAACACCGGGAAAATATTTAACCCTAATTCATACCCCTTGACTTGTTCCAGATTTTGTTGTGTTACATCCCGAATTCAAAATGGATTAAATAGGTTTGTTTTCTCACCCATCTACACACATACCCAATAATGACAAAGTGAAAACATGTTTTTAGAAATGTTTTGCAAATTTATTGAAAATGTAAATTAGATATTTATGCATTTCATCAGTATTCACACCCGAGTCAATACTTTGTAGAAGCACCTTTGACGATTACAGCTTTTGGGTATGTGTCGAAACAGAAAATAGAACAATTTAAAAAGTCAAGGGGTGTGAATACTTTCTGAATGCACTGTATACAGGTGTGTTTCTTTCTAAATCATGTCCAAACAATTGACTCCAATCAAGTTGTTTGATCATCCTTGAGATATCACAAGGAAATGTATGCACCTGAGCTCAATTTCGAGTGTCATACCAAGGGGGTGTGAATACTTATGTAAATTAGATATTTCTGTAAAAATTATATTGAATCCATTTTGAATTCAGGCTGTAACACAAAAAAAATGTGGAATAAGTCAAGGGGGTATGAATACTTCCTGAAGGCTCTGTATATAGACACACAATACAGATAGGAGAAGAACCAGAGAGAAATGTCAAGCTAATAACTGCTAAATACAGGCAACCAATGGCTAAAAACAGGAAGGAGTTAGCCGGAAGCCAGGAAAAACATGCTCATCCCCCGCTAAACCGCCCTCCACGTCAAAAGGAGTACCTAAAGCTTGGTGAGGAGAAAATATTTCTTAAAGGAAGTTGGAAAAAAATGGTCATCGCAAAGACAAGAACCAAGAGTGAAAATACATTGTTTGACCAAATACATTTAAAGATTGGACGCAAAAATCAACTGAATGCAATTTAACACGTTTGAATTCTAAATATTTTCATGCAATTCAATATTTTTTTACATTTACATTATTTAACATTTTCAGTTTCAACTTGCATTACTTCACTTTCACTTAGAATAAAATCAAATAAAATTACATTATTTTTTCTTTTGGCACAATTCATTTGAACTCACTTTTTCAAATTGAACACATATCTGCATTGCTATTTTAGTTATTTGTTAATCTCACTATTGATTTAATTTACTTATTTCAGCAATTGGAGGTATCACTATGATAAATATAAAATAATTTATCTTGTGTATTTCTAACAAAGCAGATTTACTTTAAGTACAACCTGTAGACTAGGAATACATGTGAAATCAGTCTGACAGACATGCTGGATAAAAGCGTCTGCTAAATGGCATATATTATTATTATTATTATATTAAATCAGTCTGACAGACATGCTGTAGTGGCGTAGCAGGAAGATCAGAATGCCGTGAACCAAGAGGTTGAGAGTTCAAATTGCAGGTGACGACATGTTGAATAAGAATGAGTGTATTTAGGGGCTCCCGAGTGGCGCAGTGGTTTAATAAGGCACTGCATCTCAGTGGTGTCACTACAGACCCTGGTTTGATTCCAGGCTGTATCACAACCAGCTGTGATTGGGAGTCCCATAGGGCAGTGCACAATTGGCCCAGTGTCGTTAGGGCTGGGGTATGCTGTCATTGGAAATAATAATTTGTTCTTAACGGACTTGTCTAGTTAAATAAAGGTTAAAATAAAAACATACAATGTAATCATGTGTGTAAAATATATATGTACAAAAGACTGTTGAGAGCACTGTTGTTGTGTGTATCCTAATGACTCATTTACATTTGCAGTGTATCACCTGTGAAATAGAATTTAAAAAAATATTACTATTTGAACATTTGAATGCATGTGAAAGGTTGTGATCATGTGAAACTTCATGTGAAATATCATGACGTGAAGTGTTCCAAAAACACATGATTTCATGTGAAATATCATTACTTTATTTTATTTATTTATTTTTTAATTTAAAAACATTTACATATGCAAAACCGTAAGGAATGTGTAACCTGTGTGTTGCATTCATAGCTACTGCGATCCTCAACAGTCCACGGTAATGATTACCCCTGCCTGTCTCAGCCCATCAGCTAACACAACAACAAGAATCAGGATTCCTTCATGCAAGGCCATGGGTGGGATAGAAAACACTGCTTTCCAGAGTTCCTGTTTGGCATGTCACTCTGTATAGGCTTTCCTGGAGCCACACTATCCTAATACACTCATTTAGAGACTGGCTCAAACAGAGGGACGATAGATTGAACCTCTCTGTCAAGGCCACCTTGGTTTCTGAATGGCTCAATGCATCAGGGATTGTTTTTGTCATACTGGGTCCAGGAAATGGAGAGAAATGACAGCAAATCAATACCAATCATTTTAATAGGACTGTTTGATTATGTGACAAACAAGATAACATTGACATCCCAAAATGAAATAAGCCCAGTGTAGGCCTTTCCGAGTTGGTCTGTTATATGTTTAAAGGGCAATCTTTAAAGGCCCTGTACAGTCAAAAGTGAGATTTGTCTGTGTTTTATATATATTTAGACACTACGGACGATGGAACACTGTGAAATTCCCGTTTAGTCTAAGAGCTGTTTGAAAAGATTGCATGAAATTTCAGGCTGTTTTGGTGGGATGGAGTTTTGGCCTGTCTGGTAGTTCCAAACTTCTCTGCCAATAACAGCAAGTTTTAGGTTTCCCCTCCCCACTCAGACCACACCCAGAGAGTCTGAGCTAAATTCTTGCTTGAGAAATTGCTATTTTAGTTTATTTTTGACCATTTTAACTTATTACAGTGAGGTACTTCATTCTTACCCAGAAATGATTTGATATTGAGATAAAAACAGCTGCATTGGACCTTTAAGGCTAACTATCATGTACAGTATTCAGCATTAGTATGTATTACTATACACACCATTACAATCGAAACTTAGCAAATCTATAGTCTTGCTGACTGACTGACCACTCAAGAGAAATCCATGATTAATGAGGGCATGTAAATGAATAGAGAAACAAAGTTCTTCTTCAGAAATATTCAAACTCTGCATGACCAGACCACAGCAGGTGCCTTTATAATGCCTACATGACTCTCTGATCCCCATACTGAACCATATAGACCCACAGATGAATAACTTCCACCATGTGTCACTTACAGACCCATGAAGGACACAAACATCATTCTGTATTCTGTTTGAATGGGAAATCTACTTGAAATGTGTTTATTTAGAATTCACTGCTTTATGAATTCAAATTATGGAGCATTCTATATGTGCCCTCTACAGCACAGTACGGCGTCTCCTTTTTCTGTAATGGAGTATAATTGTAGGGTGGAACAGGTTGAGAGCTTCAAGTTCCTTGGTGTCCACATCACCAAACTTTCATGGTCGAAACACATTAAGGCAGTCGTGAAGGGCACAACAAAGCCTATTCGACCTCATGAGACTGAAAAGATTTGGCACGGGTCCTCAGATCCTCAAAATGTTTTACAGCTGCACCATCGAGAGCATCCTGACTGGTTGATCACCACCTGGTATGGCAACTGCTCGGCTTCCGACCGACTGCAGAGGGTAGTGCGAACGGCCCAGTACTTCACTGGGGCCAAGCTTCCTGCCATCCAGGACCTCTATACCAGGCAGTGTCAGCGGAAGGCCCAAAAATAATGCCAAAGATCAGCCATCCAAGTCATAGACTGTTCTCTCTGCTACAGCAAAGCAAGTGGTACCGGAGCGCCAAGTCTAGGTCCAAAAGGCTTAACAGCCTCTACCCCCAAGCCATAAGATATCTGAACAGACAATCAAATGGCTACCCGGATTATTTGCATTTTCTACACCCCACTCCCATTTTTACGCAGCTGCTACTCTGTTAATTATCCATGCATAGTCACTTTACCTACATGTAAATATTACCTCGACTAACCAGTGCCCCCGCACATTGACTCTGTACTGCTACCTCCTGTATATAGCCACTGTTATTTTATTGTTGGTCTTTAATTATTTATTTTTTTAACACACATTTTATACTTCAGTTTATTTTAGTAAATACTTTCTTAAAACTGCATTGTTGGTTAAGGGCTTGTATAAGTAAGCATTTCACAGTCTACACCTGTTATATTTTGAGCATGTGACAAATAACATTTGATTAGATTTTTTTTTTTAAACACTGTACTGCTCAATCGGTTTTTAAAACGGTCTTGTTTGAACACGACGTTCTGTTTTTGCAAAAGTTTCACTCCTATTATTTAACACACGCCTATCAATTCACAAAGTAGATGATGCCTGTAGCCTTTCCATGTTCCAGCACTAGTTCTCAGAGAGGAAAATTGCCTTGAATGATGTTTGACCCAAACTAAAAACAATGACTACTAATGCAAATTGGATCGCATTCAAGTTTTAGCTCACGACTCACCACGGGCCTGCAGTGCACATCCTCTCTTGCTGGGTAGCTCAACTCATGATTTCTGCAGCAGCGAGGACTGTGTTGGAGACTAAGGCATCATGCTATTCCCCTGAAAGGTACTAGCACAGAAGGACAGGAGAGTGAAGAGCTTAACCAGGTGGAAAGAGTACCGGGTACCAGTAGGGTAGAAGACTGTGTGAAAGATGAAGGGGACGAGAGGTTGTCAGGTTCGTCCTTTAAACTAGCCCCCTGTCCCTGATCATGTAGTGAAAATGAACAGGGCCTATGAAAGTGTCCAAAAATTGCACCGTATTACCTACAGTATAACATGCCCTACCTACATAGTTGATTACACTATGGGCCCTGTTTAAAAGTAGCACCTTATATAGGGAATAGGGTGCAATTTGGGACTCAAATGATTTCTTCTTGACCACCGTTGTATCAGTGAGGAAACACGTCATCATACTATGGGGGCATATTCATGGTGGTTCCAGTGATTTAAGGACATAACAGCTAATTCATTAGCTATATCATTACCATAATGTCCCCATTTGTCAGTTGTAACAGCTCTGACATAACTCAAGTGCTTCGGTCTTATGTAATGAGGTGACGAACCAGAGCCAATGAGCAGAGCACTGACATACATTCCACTGGCTCATCCCAGTTTCCCTAGTGGTGTTTCACAGGCAGCTGACTCTCTCCTAATTCCATTCACTGGCTGAGAGTAGCCAAGGATTACAGCACAGCATTCACACATTTACATCCTGACTGGAATATCAAATGGGAAGTACAATACAGTACAGGGATGGGATCAATTCCATTTCAATTCAGGAAGTAAACCTAAATTCCAATTCAAATGTTCCTCATTGGCCATTCCTCTTATGTCCTGAATTCAAATGGAATAGACCTCAAACCTGTACAATTTACTTCCTGAATTGAAACCCCAACTCTGTTATCCACAGGATTGCTGCCGATCCACAGAATTGCTACAGTACTCAGATCATGAATGCTTCCCTTTGCCTCCCTGTTGTTTTCAGTCACGGAATAGATATTTCAGTCCACTCAAGTTGCATCAGGTCTAAGGACATCCAGGAGCCAGTCTGGCTGGGCTCTAGAGGTAAAGGGTCATTGGCTGCCTCTGGGAGGGGTGAGGAGGCAGAGATGACAGAGCTCATTCATCCAGCACAGGATGTGAGACATGTTGGTCTAGGAGACAAAGGGAGAATTCTGAGTAGGGCCGTAAGGACACATACGGTGACAGTGTTATGAGGGGCAGGTGGAATAGGCCAAGTGTCGCCCCACAGAATTAAAATGCCATGTATTGCCACACAGAAACACTGTCCTTGATTCCTTAACAATGCACTGCAATAACAAAATGTAAAGACACAGGGAATTAAGGGTACAAAAGATTCCAACCACCATCTAAAACGTCGACATCGAATATGAACTCCTGACCAACTGAGCTTTGTTAACCTAAAAACCTGTGATCTCCCCAGATGATTCCACCGCATGTGTTATAATGGTCATCTATTTATTTACGTGACTGTATCCATGCTTACCACAGAAAGCTTAGTCACCATAATCATGAGGTGTAAAAAAATAAAATAAAAAAAAGGGATGATGCATGGGTGTCTGTCACACACACAAGCTGATTTGAAGATGAAAGACAAACAGAGCGCCTTTTAATGTGGCTCTTCTCAACGGTCTTCGGGCCAGGCACTGAGCCACATGTCACTTAACACGACAGCACTGAAGCCCTGGGTGAATATGTAGCATCATAGCGTTGTCCACCAAACAAATGTTCTCACCTCGACATTTCAGCTACTCCTGTCCTAACAAGTCCCGACTCCACATCATACGGGTAATTATGTAATTTCATGAATAAGGGCACGAATTGTATGGCAACACTACAAACGAGTCAAACAGGTTGGTAATTCTCCACAGTTCACGACATACAGGATTTATGAAATAGGCCCACCACATGTGATGTTTCCTCGCCCAGAGCATTTTCAAAACACATTTTTAAAATAAATAAATACTCACATTGTGACACATTCAAGCAACTATTTTCCAACAAAAGAAGCATTTCCTGAGAATCAATAGATTCATGACTTACTCACTGAGCAGACTCCATCCACCACAACAGTCAAAAGTGATATATCTCAACTCCTACACTGAAGCCAAGTGCTTCTTGAAAGCCAAGGACAGCATCAATTAAAAGCCCATGTTTCATGACTCTGCATTCATTGGCTGAGGTTAAGAGTCCTTGAGTAGGTAATTCACACAGCCAAGTGGTACTGTCCCACTGAGAACAGGGAAGCCAAGAGGTTGGCCCCTACTAAAGCAGCCTGCCTGGGTCTTCTCCTCCTGCTGGGACGATAACACACAGCAAGAGACTGACTCGGTTTGATTGGGTTCACCACTGATAGGCGCAATCAGGCTGGGGCTCAGGAGGAGAGAGCATCTGCATGCCAGATACCAATCAGTCAGTCTGATTCTTAATGTTATTCAGAAAGGGCAGCATAGAATAAAACATGTATCGTGTTGCACAGACATTTCTGTAACACACAGTATCCAACCCGATACACCCCACATGCACAGAGCAGCAGCGACCTTCACACTCAGACTGTTAAAAGGCATATCACATAATCAGCACAACAGGGACACGTTCAGAGGACGCGTTTTTTAATAACTTTCAAATGTAAAAAAATAAAATTATAATAATCATAAGGAACAGAAACTTGAATTTCCCATAACCAATATGAGAGGGAGTAGAGCAGGGATCATCAAATAGTTCAGCCTCGGGCCGATTTTTTCCTTGAGCGGATGGCCGTGGGGCCAGAACATACTTACAAATCATTTGTAGACTGCAAATTGACCGCAAGAAGCCCAAACAGATTTAAAATCTGACTAAAACATCATTTTAAACCTGTTATATATCTATTCTGCATGGGAATACTTTGGAACAGATTCCCTAAATTAAAATCACTTGGAGATGGTTTGCTGGTGTTTTTAACAGTCTTATGTCCAATTATTATTTACTTCTTTATAATAATTTTGCACAGAAAACCTGTGGGGCCTCTTCAGTTTTGTATTTATTCCGGATCCCTATGAGCTGTTGCCAAGGCAGCAGTTACCCTTCCTGGGGTCCAATCACACTTACATACAATAAAACACCACATTATTACCACTCTACCGTAACACATACTACCTTTCAAAAGTTTGGGGTCAATTAGAAATGTTCTTGTTTATGAAAGAAAAGCATATTTGTCGTCAATTAAAATAACATCAGATTGATCAGAAATACAGTGTAGACATTGTGAATGTTGTAAAGGACAACAAAAAACAAAAACAAGACATTTCTAAGTGACCCCAAACTTTTTAACGGTAGTATATCTACAATACCAATAATGCAGGAAAAGAACAATAAATGTATGTGTGTATGTGTGAGAGAGAGAGTGTGTGTTAGCATGTGTGTGTGCCTGTGTCTCTTCAACGTTTGTGTGAAGTGTTTCTCTTCACAGCTTCAATGGGCATTGTACCAAAGCTCAGGTTCCATTGTGTTAAGCCCTGGCGGACTCATCCGGATAACAGCCTTTTTAGCTAACTGTCCACTCCTTGCCACTCCTGTCATTTGCCAAAAATTGCATACAGATCTTTGGCAAAATGACAGGAGCGGCAAGGAGTGGAACATTATCTAAAAACACTGATACCCAAGGCTACCGGCAGACCAGGCTACCGGCAGAACAGGCTGCCTTAAAATAGTCTAGCGTTGATAGAGGACAGAGGGCAAAGTGGAACTCCAAAGGGGAAACCTACACTTGCTGGATCAATGGAGCAGTCGCCTTCATTCTGCTGAACCATGGAAAAGGAGCAACCATGTCCGACCAGGGGAGTGTGTTAGCGTTTGTGTTACAAGTCAGTGGAGAAGGGAGGGAGGAGTTCCTATTTATATGACCAAAGTCATTGTTTGACTTCACACTGCACAGCATGTGCTGAAAAGCATGTGCTGAACAGAAAGTGCCCTTCTGTGTATCATGAGGTGCCAAGATGTGAGGTAGGTAGCCTACCAAGAGTGTATGGTGCCTGAAGCGACAGCACTTGAGTGTGAAAATGTACATTTGTGTAAGAAGTTGTCAAATTGAATAGTGTGGACAAACTGATTCAATCTAGAGTTAACCTCTCAGAAGCCAGGAAATTTGACAGAGGGACCATTTTGAGACAGTTTTCCTTTCTCTCTGACAAGCAATTCAATAACGAATCAAAAACATTTTAAAACATAATTCAATCTTAAGCACTCCCCAACCTCATTCCTGTCCTCACCGTAAAACCAACCCTTCTACCCTTCTCATACCTTCTCATAGCCTTTCCAGCCACGTCCTCCCTCTCTCTGGTAGAGGGAAAATGTTGAACAATTTTCCATGCACAAACAACTCCCTGTAAAGAAATATCTTTGCAATACCAGCTTTGGTTCACCAAAGCATTGAGACAGAGCTCTGTTAAATGAAAAGGTCCCAGTGATGTGACTCCAATAGTAATGTTGTCACACATTGTTCAGGGGCCAGTCAATGTTGGCACCAGCCATAGCAACAGTAACACATTTGAATTCATTCAGTAGTAATTTAATTTAATGAGCCTAAACCTGACCATTAAAGTGCCACAAAAGGACATGCAATCAGGCCCTATTCAGCCCTGGGCTAAAAGCCTGGCACACTGACACTTAAAAACAAGAAGCCTTTTAAGAGTATTACTAACAGATGCTTAAATTAAGGAAATAATGGAAACAAATTTCGAAAATGTGAAGGATCCCTTTCTGATTACATTACTCATGTGAGTGTTCTTGCTAAATAACATGTGGGAAGATGGATCAGTCTGGGCAATCTGTGCACCATGGACTATGAAGTTCAAGAAGTCTACACTAGTCTAGACCATGCATGCATGAACATAAACGTAAGTGATTAATGTTTTAAACATTAGTAAATAACGTGGCAAACTCTTGAGTAAATGTAAGCTAGAGTGCAGTTGATTAACATTCGGTAGCTTAGGGCTATTCATGAATATGATAACATTACAATCTCTAGACTATAGTTGATAGGCCTTTGATAAATAAGCACGTCAATAGTAGGGTAGGTTAGAAATAAATATTGCAATACGAGTGCGTTTAATTAGACCAGTTCCAGAGGAATCCAGAATAATCGTACCGTACAAACACCCCCCCCCCCACCTCCTCCGCTCCAGGCCCTGCCTGCGCAATCCAGGAAGCCTGGATTCAGGATTCTAGACCCGTGAGAACGTTGCGTTGTGGCGCGAAATGACACCTTGATTGATAGTTGTCAATCACATTCACCGTCCGATACTGTTCATCAGTCCAAAGCACGCACACACACACACACCGCACACTCGAGCTTCTTGTGATTGTACCACAACACTGCTCTAGCATCGTTGTCATAACATCTGTGGACGAATGCAATAGCATTGTTATAGCCTACACTTGTTAGGCTACCGCCAGTTTAGACGTGAGGACTCGCTTATATAAGTTTGACAACATATGTATCTGTTGCACCTAATGTTGTTGTAACATTGTTGGCACAGTTGATACAATGTTCACATTTTAGGATTTGCTATCTATGGGCTAGGCTAGGGCAACTTTGTGCATCGCCCTGTTTTTAGCGCCACTCCACGTCAATCATGTCGTTCAATCAATCATTTAAACAATAATACTTTTCTGTATTCCCCTTCCCCATCTTTCTCTAAGAAAATCGCCATATTGAGTAAACTGCACCAGCCTTGCTACAATGTTACCGCAGAAGAACAAAAACACCCATTGCAAAAATTCATTAAAATTTTTTTTTTTAAACACTTCCTACCTTCGCAATAGCCTTTTTATATCTCATGGCGGCTTGCTCGATAAGACTGTGGACTTTAATAGTTCCATTGCCACAAGGAACCACCACCCTGGTTCTCCCAAAACACACTGTCACTTTCATATTAGTTCCCGAATCCCGATGTACTTCCGTTGAGGTGTATTCCTCACTACTTTGTAGGATGTTCCAATTATGAATTTCCTTTGGTGTCAAAAAGATTGTATTCCAAACAAGCAGACAGCAATAATCTTCATCGTCTCTTCATACCGTCTAAACGTTAACGTTTTACCGACCACCTGTTCTCTAAAGTGTTCCAACTACGATCCTATTCCTTGGACGAATAGCCTGCCTGCATCGCGGCAATCATACACAGCACAGTGCTGGGAGGGTGGCGTGACTGGAGTCTCTCTCCCCGCGCTGGTGACCACGAGTACTGTGGTGACTCACCATGAACCGAAACTTCCCAAGTCCCTTTCAGAATTCCATGTGATAGTTAGTAGTAGTTGGAGCCGTGTGTCATCGCTGGGCATTTTACTATGGACACGTCATGTATTCTGAACAAAAATCTAAACGCAACATGTAAAGTGTTAGTCCCATGCTTCATGAGCTGAAATAAAAGGTTCCAAAAATGTCCCATACTCACAAAAAGCTTATTTCTCAAAAATGTTGGGCACAAATTTGTTTACATCCCTGTTAGTGAGCAGTTCTCCTTTGCCAAGATAACCCATCCACCTGACAGGTGTGGCATTTCAAGAAGGTGATTAAACAGCATGATCATTACACAGGTACACCTTGTGCTGGGGACAATAAAGTGCCACTATAATGTGTAGTTTTGTCACGCAACACGATGCCACAGGTGTTTTGAGGGAGTGTGCAATTGGCATGCTGACTGCAGGAATGTCTACTAAAGCTGTTGCCAGAGAATTTAAATGTTAATTTCTCTACCAAAAGCCACCTACAATGAAATTTTTGAGAATTTGGCAGTACTACCAACCGGCCTCACAACCGCAGACCACATGTAACCACGCCAGCCCAGGACCTCCACATCCAGCTTCTTCGCTTGTGGGATCATCTGAGACCAGCCAGCTGATGAAACTGAGGGTTATTTAATAATAAAGCCCCTTTGTTGGGAATAACTCATTCTGATTGGCTGGGCCTGGCTCCCAAGTGGGTGGGTCTATGCCCCCCAAGCACATCCATGTGAAATCCATAGATTAGGTCTTTATTGATTTGTTTTTACTTGAACCTTTACTTAACTAGGCAAGTCAGTTAATTAAGAACAAATTCTTATTTACAATGACTACCCCCGACCAAACCCTAACCCGGGTGACGCTGGGGCAATTGTGTGACGCCCTATGGGACTCCCAATCACGGCCGGTTGTAATACAGCCTGGAATCGATCTAGGGTCTGTAGTGATGCATCTAGCACTGAGATGCACCACTCGGGAGCCCAAATTTCAATTGACGGATTTCCTTATATGTAACACACTAAAATCGTTGAAATTGTTGCATGTTGTGTTTATATTTTTGTTCAGTATATTTTCGTATATTTTAGCCTATTCTGTTCTTTTCAACATTATTCTGTTATGTTCTACTCTATTCTATTTTCATTAATACATTTTTGGAAAAATGATCAGGTCTTTAGTCTCTTAATGTGCAAGAAAAACATACCGGTCAAGACTGTTGAAGTTTTAGATTGTTTATTTTTTGCTCGGGTCAGCGCTTCCAAGTGTACTCTTACCTCATTATAATAATACACCAATGTCAGTGACCTTTACACCATAGACAATATATTTTAGGGTAAAAAAATAAATACAACTCTAAAGCTCTGTCTATGCTTGCCTAAAAAGGTGTTTAATGGTCTCAATTTGAACAGTTTCTCATGGTATGCACAGTTTTGTAAGCACATATAAATATTCCTCCTCTCCTGTAGTAGGGCTATGCAATAGCATATATTGGGAATCTCGAATTACTTCTTGGCTTCAGCCCATGCCTCCTACAAGGAACACAGGCCATTGACGAATATCCTCCCTCTCACTCAGTTTAGGACCATTCTTTCCAGGACGCACCAGTTGGCCGCTCTGTGTCAGCTCTGCTTTCATTAATAGATATTCTGAATAGAATCCAGCCAAGTATTCAGTTGTCTAAATTGCAGCGCTAATGGTCCTGATCAGCAGAAGACGGCAGATGGACATAGATTTTTGGAGAGGGACAGAGTACATCTGGATAGATGACCATCCTGCATACCTCCACTAGAACGGTTTGTCACGTTGTGCAGACTGTTTGTGACTGAGGACGAAAAGGTCTTCAAATATGCCTCTAAACCAGTATGCAATAGCTGCATGCCTCATGTGAATCGCGAATAGAAATATTTGCTATAATCCAGCCAAGTTCCATTGTCCAAATGAAAGTTCTAATGGCCCTGATGAGCAGCAGACGACAGACGTGGGAGAGATTTGTGGAGAGACGGACAGAGGGAGGCAGGAGAACATCTGGATAGATGTACCAGGGACAGAGCACATCTGGATAGATGACCACGCTGCATGCTAATGACGAGGGAGCACGTCCAAGTCAGCTGGAATGCAGTCCCACCTCCCAAATAAACCATCAAATTAATTCAAATGGTAATACATATTTTATTCTGTAATACATCCATTGTTAGATTAATCAGATGAGGCTAAGAAACAAACCTACATATTCGCAATGGATCCCTCCAAATGGGTGGTATTTAAATAAACCGTATACTAAATGATGTGCTTACATGCATATGGGGGCCAAATGCCAGATCATGGCATGCCATAGCTCTCTGTCAATCATGACAGCTGGTTGGTCCTGTTTCATGTGGTCTTCAGGGTACTCCCAGTATGAGACTGCTGTCGCCCAGCTCAGGATGCCTGAAACAGTGATCAGCAAATCTCAGCCTCCTGGCCCTGGCCCTGCATGTATCAAGCGCCTCACAGTAGGACTACAGATCTAGGATCAGTTTAGTCTTTTAAATCATAAAATGGGATTATATGGACAGGAGTTACCTAACCCTAGATCAGCACTCCTACTCGGAGATGCTCGATACATACGGCCGTAGATCTTCTCACTGGTCCTTGGGCAGAGCTACTGGTTGGCCAGGTGTTGTGACCAGTGGACCCTGGTTTTCTCGTCTTATGCATTAACAAATAAAGCAATCAACAGCATTGGAATACAAGAATACAGGATTGTAAATTACATAACAATTTGTAACTCCTTAAGTAATAATAATGTGTCCCCTTGCACTCCCCCTGGAGGTAGGCTTTGGTAATAAAGAGACAATACATCCATCCTGTTCATTTTATCACACTGACCCATACACACTCCTTTGAAATATTTACCCAAAAACCCTCAGTATTTTATTTATTTATTTGACAAGCAGCAGGATCATGTTTGTCACCTCAATTTGTTTTTTCTTTACATTTGAAAGTAGATACAGTTATCAGTTTACCGGTTTTATTACAATATTTTTTTCTTAACTTCGATACATTTAAAAACAACTGCAAACGTGAGAAAAGAAAGCATGGTTTTCCGCGTCTAGTCTCTAACATTTTTGTCAATGTCACAGCTCACTCGCTTCCCCCCCCCATTCTTTTTTTGTTTTCGGCTAAGTCGACCAAAAATGTATTATCAGCTTTGCGCTCAGATACCTACAGGCATTTTCCATTGACGCAATGGGTGCGTGGCACTGGTGATGTTGTAAACAGCATAAAATCAGATGAGGAGGGGATGGGGGCCAGAGGGTGTCATGACTCGGTGGCTGTCTGGTTTGAACAGTTTTGTTTGTTTCCAAGATGGAGGCCCACAGACCTGCTTCATCCCTCCCTCCTTATAGGAGCATGCGAGACAGCGACAGCCCAAAAATAAATGAAGAATGGCCTCTGTCGTTCTTTGCTTAGCCAGCAGTTGGTTGGGGTAGGGGCCTTATACACCATTATCCCGCCATTACGCCACGTAGCTATACTCGTCTGCAGAGCTCTGGCTCCTCTCGATGTACTGCTTGTCGATGAGCACCTCAATGCACTTCTTGATCATGCTGATACTGGGGTTAAATCTGGCTTTGGACTGGTTGATGACCTGAGTGGAGAAATAAAACAGACAGAGAGAGAAATTAACAAACTGCGTTACTCTGTCGTTGGTTAATAGATCCATCGTCAACGCAGTGAACATTCCCTCCGGATTCAATATTGTTATTTTTCCTGTTGCAGCATGCCGTTTATTTCTCCAGCTGGATATTTAACAAAAACAATCAACCTCAACTGCCTTTGCTTGCGATAATACAGCTGTGCCCAATGGAATGGTCTGTAAAGCCATAGAGTGAGCTCTGAGAGGTTTACTTGATGTGTAATCCAGTCTGTACTGAAAGGCCGTTCAGATACACTCGTCTTCCGTTCAATTTGCTACAGAACCTCCCTTGGAGCGGTGATCAGTCATCTCACGCACCTAGTGATAATACAGCTCTTCTCCTGCGCAATCACGTACAGCCCAAGGACCAGTGAGAGTACATGCAGGAGTTAGAGACCACATCACAGGTTGGCCCTGGGCAACCAGCATCTCGGGTATGTACCAATCTCTCCATGGAGAGGTGTTGAAAGCATGGAACAGTATGAGATTGCTCAAGAGATGAGGGGCATATGCATATGTGGTGGGAAAGGTAAGCCACTAAAGCAGTTACGTATGCCCTCATTATACGCGTCGACTGAAATAACAAATATTGAACCATTTAAAGTACAAACAGAAAAAGAAAAACAGCAGTTGGAGGTGGTGTGTTGTTAGGGAGAAAGAACATGGTGAGTGAGTACATGAGAGAGAGCGAGGGAGAAAGAGCGCGAGGGAGAAAGAGGTGACAGCTGAGAGCAAGGGGCCGTCTCTCCAGTCCGCAGGCATGTTCTGACATCATCCATAAGGAGAGACACTCATTCCATCCTGACACGTCTCTCTGTTCTGGGTTCTCGACTCACAGACGGCATAACAGTATCTTACCATCAGGGAAGGAATTCACCCACCTGACAACAAAGTAGAACATCAACACAGGAAGACAGCAGGAAGAGACATAGGTTAGAGAGGCACACCAGGGAGGACACAGTACTCCCTCTGGCAGGGGAAAGACAGAGCTGTGATCTCAGGGAAACCATTGGATATCTCCATTTCCATGTCTCAACCTGTATCTCCCTTGCCTGTTCCCAAATCTGCTGGTGCGGTGTAGAAAACTATGGCCATTGACAAGACAGCACAAACAGATCAGTGACCAGGCTAGTGTCTCCCTCTATCTCAGGCATCTGTTCAGTTTGTGTACGGTAACTTGTGTGTTTTTAGTTATTACATTTTCTTTTATTTCACCTTTATTTAACCATGTAGGCTAGTTGAGAACAAGTTCTCATTTACAACTGTGACCTGGCCAAGACAAAGCAAAGCAGTGCGACAAAAACAACAGAGTTCCACATGGAATAAACAAACATACAGTCAATAATACAGTAGAAAAAGTCTATATACAGTGTGTGCAAATGAGGTAAGATAAGGGAGGTAAGGCAATAAAATAGGCCATAGTGGCAAGGTAATTACGATATAGCAATTAAACACTGGAGTGATAGATGTGCAAAAGATGAGTGTGCAAGTAGAGATACTAGGGTGCAAAGGAGCAAAATAAATAAATAAATACCGTATGGGGATGAGGTAGTTGGGTGGGCTATTTACTGATGGGCTATGTACAGGTGCAATGATCTGTGAGCTGCTCTGACAGCTGGTGCTTGAAGCTAGTGAGGGAGATATGAGTCTCCAGATTTTTGCAGTTCTTTCCAGTCATTGGCAGCAGAGAACTGGAAGGAAAGGCGGCCAAAGGAGGTGTCGGCTTTGGGGGTGACCAGTGAAATATACCTGCTTGGAGAGCGTGCTGCGGGTGGGTGCTACTATGGTGACCAGTGAGCTGAGATAAGGCGGGGCTTTACCTAGAAAAGACTTGCAGATGACCTGGAGTCAGTGGGTTTGGCGACGAGTATGTAGCGAGGGCCAGCCAACGAGAGAGTACAGGTCGCAGTGGTGGGTAGTATATGGGGCTTTGGTAACAAAACGGATGGCACTGTGATAGATTGCGTCCAATTTGTTGAGTAGAGTGTTGGAAGCTATTTTGTAAATGACATCGCTGAAGTCGAGGATTTTGTAGGACAGTCAGTCTTACGAGGGTGTGTCGATCCCCTGTACATGGTTGGACGTGTGTGACATTAAAACTCACCTCCTGTATTAGGGCATTGTGTCTGAGCACTTTGCGTGCCTTCATGATTCTCACGATAGCAGCTTGTAAATACATTTTGCGGTCCTCATCCACTGCACTCCTCGTCTGCTCCATCTCCTGCAGGGTTGGAAACACAGATATAGGGCTTTACACGGAGGCAGACATGTTGACACAGACAACAGCAGATGTGTTTGCATTGTAGGATGAGCAATCAAGGGTATAGGGTACTGTACCTGTGGTGTGTCTTTCTGCATTGACGTTGTGATCTTGAACTTTGTTCTTTTACTGGTGAAACTCATATTTAGTGAAAATGTGGACTCTGCCTCGATTTCCTCCTGAAGACGAGAAAAATAGTTACCCACTGACTGATGAGAGTATCCGAAAGAACTGAGGATTAACACAAATGCCAAGATGAGATGCTTTAAAATCCTCCTAACCAATAAAGAAGACCCTGCTGACTCCAGATCTCCAGGTGAATCTGTTGCTGTTGCTGCTGACACCTGACCCCTGACCTTTTGGGAGTCGTGGTTGAGCATCTTGACATCCAGCAGGGACTTGATGGTCTTCTGAAGCTCTTTCTCATTCATCTGGGTGGAGTCCTGGAGCTCCTTGTAGCCTACCTGTTAGGATATGATAGCGAGCTAAGTGACTACTTTGTTAGGGCACAGTTAAGACAGCCAATTTCCACTAAACATGTCGGTTTGGTAACACACCGTCTCACTGTTGTTGAACGCCAGCAGCACCGCCATCTGGTAGGTGGTCACCATGGCAACGTAGGGCTTGGAGAGATAGTTCATCTTCACCTCACCTGAAGAAGAGGGGTGCCAATCATTACCATCATCACCACCAATGTTGTACATCAATACCACCATCTTATTCGTCACACCTACTGACAACTGCTTGTAAGAAAAAGCAAGGAGAAATCAGACAAAGGTAATCCTCAATCCGGTGTTCTCTGGGTATTCTTGTAACCGCAAAGAGGGATTTAGTTCCAATCCATTAATTGCAGTGTTTGTGTGGGGAATGTGTGCTGTTGTAATGTTAGAAGGACTCATCACGGTCTTAGCGCTGTGTGATTTCATGGATCATGTAGTAGTGGTGCCAGGTGCAGCTCAGTGTTCGGTAGAATCAGAGCCTCTCTAACATGGACCTGTCGTAGTATCACACTGATTTGGGATAAAACACCCTGCAGTGCATGCAGACAATCCATTTCAGACTATAGAAGTCTCACCCTGTTACTCTTGTTGAGCTATGGATGCGATTTCAGTTTCAGCGAAACATAAGGTAGCGAGAGTGGGGGGGGGGTAAGTTGAGCCAGTTTATATTCAGCATCACTCTGTACAGTATTCTTTCCAACAAAGATATCTACATATATGTTTCAGGATGTTGTGCATCCCTGGAAATAATCAGAATTCATGTAAACATTAGAGTTGTGAAAACATAGCTTGTCTCATTTTTTTTTGTATTTTTAAAGGTGGTCTCAAAGCACAACTTACTGCAGTATGGGGTAAGTTGAGCCCTGGGACAGGGTAAATTAAGCCCCCTACAAATGTCTGTACTGAATGAAATATTATATTTCCCAAACACAATGCAATTGCTTTTTTGTAGTTGAATCATTTTAACCATCTTTTAACACCTAACAAACACTGTACTTTCTTTTTTTACATTGCCGTTACCTCATATCCCAGCGACAATGTGCCATTACGCCTGGGAAGAAAACACTTCAATTTGCTCAACTTACCCCAAGGCAAACATTTTGACCAGATTAGCCCACACAGCTAGAAGGATGCACTTTTATGCTAGGTTAAGTACCTCATATTGTAGCTTATAGAGACCCCAACTGATGTATAGAACAATCTTAAAACGATCTACTTAGATACAAGCATCTTGAAACCTATTAACACAAACTAATTTGACTTGGTAAAAATCTGTTTTTTGGACCTAACTTGCTTACCACTTTCCATTTGATTCTTCCTTCACATACTCAATGAAATTATGACCTTTTCCTAAATATTTGGTAAAATTATACATTTTGTGTATGGTTTCCTAGTGACAACACTCACCTTTGGCTCAAATGACCAAACTCTTTCCTACTACTGTCAACTAAACATTCCACATCTTTTGCACTGGGTTTCTGTACTACTATCATTTTCTGTGTGTGTGTGTGTGTGTGTGTGTGTGTGTGTGTGTGTGTGTGTGTGTGTGTGTGTGTGTGTGTGTGTGTGTGTGTGTGTGTGTGTGTGTGTGTGTGTGTGTGTGTGTGTGTGTGTGTGTGTGTGTGTGTGTGTGTGTGTGTGTGTGTGTGTGTGTGTGTGTGTGTGTGTGTGTGTGTACCTGTGCAGAGATAGTGCAGCCAGGTCAACTTCCTCCCGCTGAAGTGCTGATTATAGAACAACTCAAACTGCAGAGGAAAACAATCATGTCAGAATGACATAAGATTAACATCTGCAGTTTTGTTGAACAGCCATGTGTAATCTTTGGGAACCACAGAAAGATACTGCTATATCTCTAAGGGCACAGCCCTCTCAAAACAAACGCTTCTCCAGAACCACTACTCACCATCTGAACACTCTTCTCCAGCTCTTGTGGGATGGCAAAGGTAGAGGAGGGGACGTGTGTGAGGGGCCAGGCTCCTGCCTGCAACATGCGCAGACACACACGGTAAGATATCTCCACCACCATAGTCATTGAGCTTCACAGCAAACGTGCCTGAAGTTGCCTAATCTTTAAAAACGACTTTAAAAACCACAGATAATTCCCCAATTACCCTGTTTCACTGTACTGTCACAACAACCAATTTATTCGGGAAAAAAACACATTGGTGTTTTCTTTCCTAGCAGGGAGTCCGGTTCTACTATTGGTAATGGCTATGATGATGTCATTTGGCCACTCTCTGTCCTCTGTTATATGTGTAACCTCAAGTATGCCTGGCCTATGTTAATTAAAAAAATCCCAACCACTCCAGAAGTTTCCCCTCAGGAAAAACAAAGTTATTGTATTATATTCTTTGATGTGACAGTAACATTTTAAAACACCTGTATTTTTCATTCTATAGCTTGTTGTCAATCTTTTTAAATAGTGAGCCGCATTTTTTTCAGCACTTTCATTTCCCTGACTGATCAAAACCCCTTTTTAATCGTGCCCTCTCATCTCTCTGCAGCATTCATATAGTGAGCAATATGTTTGGAAACCCAATAATATCGTATCGCGAGGTCCCTGGCAATCCCCAGCCCTAGTAACAACCACCTCTCACCTGTAATACGTAGATCTGGAAGCTGATGCCCAGTTCGACCGGTGATTCCTGGGTCTTGAGGAAGTTGTTGAATTTGTTGTTCAGGTCTGCGCTGACGCTCATGTCCGTGTACATTCGGTGGAGCTTGCTCGTGAACTCGTAGCCGCACGCTTGCTGCAGGGGGGAGAGACGAGTTCACAGCGTTATACCTGGGCGAGGGAGAAGTGTGTGTGTGTGTGTGTGTTTGGGGGGGGGGGGCTTCCTCTTTTGTTCTCTAATGCTCCTCTATTGTTCCTCAAGCAAGGGGAGGTCGATGACATCACCGATTCCCAGAAGAGTAAAAAGTTCAAAAATCACTACAGGACGTCTTGGAGGCGGTGGTAATTCATGCTCTTTCAGCAAGGAACACATTTTTCCCGCAAGAATTTCTCGCGACCCAAGACACAGTCTTAAAATGTACATTTTTAAATCAACAAATAACCTTCAAATCATTACATCTTGATCTCTTATTAAAATTAAAATAAACCAAAAATACATTTACTCAAAATTGTTTTTTTCAAATAATCTTTCTCAAAAATGTTTGTATATTGTTCCATAGAAGAAAAACATTTTTTAAACTTGTTTATTTTGTCTACCCCTCTGCAGTTACCCCCACGATCGCACTAGGTGTCGCAACTCTGACTTTAAATATCACTGCTTTAAGGGTTGGTCTGAGAGTTATGTGGAAAAGCATTTTAAAGTGAAAAACTGACAAGTTTAGAGAGTGATGCTTAATTATGGCATGAATTATTGGCATTCCGTTAGCGTCTTGTCCAGGGAGTGTACTTGTACATCAAGGTTTTTCACGCTACAGAAACAGGAGATTATCCCACACGTCAGAAGCCTTTCTGTCTTGGAAAAGACCTTAACCGGCGCCTGCTAAAGTTGAAAAGAGTCATATTTCACCTTTAGTTTGTTGATCATGGCTTCTTCCGAGTCCATGGACAAAGACAGCCCGTGTATTAACCGCTTGGCTAACATTCTTGCATAAAACTGTGCGAAAGAAAGAAAGGGGGGGAGAGAGAGTGAAAAACATAATTAAGTAGAAAACAAAACATCAATTCATTATCTCAGCTTCCCAAAAAAAACATATGTTTGTTTAATGCTCTTTAAGTGAATCACAAATTCAGTCTGGAAGGAATACAAAAGCAGCCATACAAGCAGTCAATATCCCTGGTCATTTGAGATAATGACGCTAATGCCAGCTACCGTCTGCCAGCTAATGCTAATGCCAGCTGGCGTCTGCCAGCTACCTTTTGAAAAACGTCCTTGTCATCTATGTACTTGAACACGGTAATGAAGCTGGTCAGCTTGTCTTCCACCTCGTTCTCTGTCATTCCCTTTGCAGACTTCTTCAGCAGATTGTCACAATACTTGGCGAGCTATATGGATAAATGGCAAAACACCACACGGTCAGAAATTACTATGGTCTACAAAATAAAAATAAATATTTTTTTAAACGCACACAGGTAAAGTAGTAGAGATCTAGACCCACTGCTGTCTGCACAGGGTTTTTACTTTGTCTATTACCAGGGTATGATCTTATAACACCACACATTTCCAAACCTCGGGTGTTATGAATGAGCCTCACCAGTTCAGGTGCTTTGCAGATGGATTTGGGCTCCCTGTGGTTAACCACTGACGTCAAAGCCTGGGGAGTATCATTTTACGTCATCAGTTTCTGTACATCTACAGCTTAGACGTAGATATACCAAGAGTTAACAGTTATGATTTAACCAACGAAGAGCCTTCATATATACAAACTTGATTCTTTCCCGCAGGGAGTGAGGAACAATCTGGAAGCACATCCTATAGTGAAGACAAAACATCTCACTGCCGCCACCTACTGGTATTAACTGTCTCGTGTCCACATTGTGATTTTGCCAGGGAGTCGTAATGATAATACCTTATCAAGTGCGCTCATGAAGTGCTGATCCCCATTCAGCACTGTGTTAATGAGCTGAACAAATTTACTGTGAACCTCCAACACGGACTCCACAAACAGGGTTGGCATCTGGGGAGGGAACCAGATGAAACAACAGAAGGTTTAGCAGTGGCCTGTTATATCATATGTATGCACTCATGACTGTAAGTCGCTTTGGATAAAAGCGTCTGCTAAATGGCATATATTATTATTATATTATATTATCATGTTAGCGATATAATCAGATACCGGTAACAGCCAAAATAAAAAGGAACCACCTGAGGAAATCAGGGATATAAAGTATATTGAAAGCAGGTACTTGGTTTCCATTAGTCAAAATTGCCTATATATATATTTTTCTTTTTTAAAATGCTTTTTGGTCTTAATTTACATTTAGGGTTAGGCATAAGGTAAACAGTGTGGTTAAGGTTAAAATCTCATTTTAAGATAAACTGTAGAAATATGGTAACGCAGGTGTGGCAATTAGCATTCCATCATGTATTAAAATGCCAAGTTGCCCATCATTTTCACTACCATGGCTAGAAGAGGCCTCAGTGACTTTCAAAGAGGGGATTTAAAAAGAGCATAGGGGGTTTAAAGGGTTGTGTGTGTTAACTGTGATTTATTGATAATCTGATCACGTATAGCTAGTGTTTTAAGCCCCCCAAAACAACCCATCTAGGGCTGTCATTTTACTGAGACGCGTTACTGGTGACCTATTCTTGTCATATCAGGTTTATGACAATGATCATGTGAGTCAAATATTCGAGTCAGAAAAGGATATTCATATTATAGGTTAGCTATGCAAAACCTGACAATCACTTAGGGGAAAAAAAGGTGAACTATTGGAACCCAGATGTAGAAATAAGTCGTTGGAACATAACTTACGAAATTACAGTTGACAAAAATGTATGCTTAATCCAGTATAAAACTAATGTATAGAATGTATTATACAAGACACTACATTCACAATTTGTACAGCACAATGGCAGAGTCATGTCTTTAAGTGGGAAACTAATAATGACTCCATAATCCATGACTTCTAGGAACTTCTTCCAAAAGTTACGGCCGGAGTTTGAAAGATGACCGTCAGAAGTAGCACAATGTAATCCGTCTGTCTGCATATTAGAAGACATGGCAAATGAGGGTGCAGTGAGGTACCGAACGATTGGACGATACTTTTCTTGCCAATCATCGTGAAAAAGTGTATACTTAAAAACTGGAAATCAACAAATCCTCCATAGTTAACACAATGGAAAGGTCAAATGCTTTCTTATCTAAATGTTGAAAGTGCTTGTGGGTGACGGATAGAAACAAAATGGTGCAGTTTGAGGCCATGAGGCGGAGAGTGATGCGGGCGCTGGAGATGGGGGTGTGAGCAGGTGGGTCTGGGGCAGGGGTGATGTATTGTAAAAGAACGTAAAATCTAAAAATATCATCTGATCATGCATACTGATAATGTAGAGTGGTAACTTGGGGAGGTGGAGATGTGACGTACGTTTTCCTGAGAGAGGTTACTGGTGGCTCGGATGCCCTCGTCGTGGATATGGACCTGGAGCTCCTGGATCATGTGAGGTAAACCACTGGACACGGCTCGCAGCAGGGTGTACATGTTAGCCATGTCTGTAGGGGAGAGAGAGGGGAAGAGATGGGGGGAGGGGTTATGGAGCTCTTCACAGTCAGCCACAGCTGGATGTTCTATGGACAATTTGAAATCTGATAGCTATTTGCTATGGTAATGGCCAGAAACATATAGGATTTAGCCAGCCAGGTCAAATACAGCCTTCTCAATCGCCAAAGAAAGGATGACCTGTGCTTAATTAACACTGGCTTTAAGCCAGCCCCTGGATCTATAGGCTAGTAGCTACCAGACTGACCATCTAACTATACTGCCTATCTACACTAAACAAAATTATAAAATGCAACAAGTGTTGGTCCCATGTTGCCTGAGCTGAAATAAAAAATCTCAGAAATGTTCCATACAGTTGAAGTCGAAAGTTTACATACACTAAGGTTGGAGACATTAAAACTCATTTTTCAACCACTCCACAAATTTCTTGTTAACAAACTATAGTTCTGTCAAGTCGGTTAGGACATTTACTTTGTGCATGACAAGTAATTTTTCCAACAATTGTTTACAAACATATTGAATTATAAGTAAAATAATCTATCACAATTCCAGTGGGTCAGAAGTTTACATACACTAAGTTGACTGTGCCTTGAAACAGCTTGGAAAATTCCATAAAATGATGTCACGGCTTTAGAAGCTTCTGATAGGCTAATTGACATAATTTGAGTCAATTGGAGGTGTACCTGTGGATGTATTTCATGGCCTACCTTCAAACTCAGTGCCTCTTTGCTTGACATCATGGGAAAACCCAAATAAATCAGTCAAGACCTCAGAAAAAAAATTATAGAGTGATAGCATCATCATGTTGTGGGGGTGCTTTGCTGCAGGAGGAACTGGTGCACTTCACAAAATAGATGGCACCATGAGGGAAAAAAATGATATGGATGTATTGAAGCAACATCTCAAGACATCAGTCAGGAAGTTAAAGCTTGGTCGCAAATGGGGCTTCCAAATGGACAATGACCCCAAGCATACTTCCAAAGTTGTGGCAAAATGGCTTAAGGACAACAAAGTCAAGGTATTGGAGTGGCCATCACAAAGCCCTGACCTCAATCCTATAGAAGATCTGTGGGCAGAACTGAAAAAGTGTGTGAACAAAGAGGCCTACAAACCTGACTAAGTTACACCAGCTCTGTCAGGAGGAATGGGCCAAAATTCACCCAACTTATTGTGGGAAGTTTGTGGAAGGCTACCTGAAACGTTTGACCCAAGTTAAACAATTTATAGGCAATGCTACCAAATACTAATTGAGTGTATGTAAACTTCTGACCTACTGGGAATGTGATGAAAGAAATAAAGGCTGAAATAAATCATTCTTTCTACTATTATTCTGACATTTCACATTCTTAAAATAAAGTGGTGATTCTAACTGACCTAATACAGGGAATTTTTACTAGGATTAAATGTCAGGAATTGTGAAAAACGGAGTTTACATGTATTTGGCTAAGGTGTATGTAAACTTCTGACTTCAACTGTACATACTAAAGGCTTATTTCTCTCTAATTCTGTGCATAATAATAATAATAATAATAATAATAAATGCCATTTAGCAGACGCTTTTATCCAAAGCGACTTACAGTCATGTGTGCATACATTCTACGTATGGGTGGTCCCGGGGATCGAACCCACTACCCTGGCGTTACAAGCGCCATGCTCTACCAACTCTACCAACTGAGCTACAGAAGGACCACCACAAATTTGCTTACATCCCTGTTAATGAGCATTTTTCCTTTGCCAAGATAAACCATCCACCTGACCGGTGTGGCATATCAAGAAGCTGATTAAACAGCATAATCCTTACACAGGCGCACCTTGTGCTGGGGACAATAAAAGGCCACTCTACAATGTGCAGTTTTGTCACAGAACACAATGCCACAGATGTCAAGTTGAGGGAGTATGCAATTGGCATGCTGACTGCAGGAATGTCCACCAGAGCTGTTGGCAGAGAATTTTTCGACAACAACCCACCTCAAATTGTTTTACGCATTGTTCACACCAACAGCGTCTTTGCGCAAAATCATACGCAGCATCATCTGGGTGTGTGTGCAACAAAAGTTCAACATTCACCTTCTACTACCATTTCTGTTAAGCCGTCTACACATAGTTTGATGAATACATTCAATAAATCCAGCGTTTGCGCCACACAACGCACTGCCTCTGTAACACTATGCCGCGCAGCGTTCCATTGGATATGCAATGACCCTGTCAGTGTGATCGAGACGTTAGACATTTTGGCAGTACATCCAACCGCAGACCATGTGTAACCGCGCCAGCTCAGGACCTCCACATCCGGCTTCTTCACCTGCAGGATCGTCTGAGACCAGCCACCCGGGCAGCTGATGAAACTATGAGTTCGCACAATTGAAGGAATTGCTGCACAAACTGTCATAAACCGTCTCAGGGAAGCTCATCTGCAGGTTTGTCGTCCTCACCAGGGTCTTGACCTGAATGCAGTTTGACATCGTAACTGACTTCAGTGGGCCAATACTCACCTTCGACGGCCACTGGCACGCTGGAGAAGTGTGCTCTTCATGGATGAATCCCCCGGCAAGATG
This sequence comes from Oncorhynchus gorbuscha, assembly GCF_021184085.1. Lineage (NCBI taxonomy): Eukaryota > Metazoa > Chordata > Actinopteri > Salmoniformes > Salmonidae > Oncorhynchus > Oncorhynchus gorbuscha. The sequence goes on from NC_060184.1 coordinate 57,282,043, forward strand.
GCATTGTGTGGCGAGCTATTTGCTGATTTCAACATTGTGAACAGAGTGCCCCATGGTGGCGGTGGGGTTATGGTATGGGCAGACATAAACTACAGACAGCGAACACAATTTAATCCATGGCAATTTGAATGCACAGATACCATGACATGATCCCGAGGCCCATTGTTGTACCATTCATCTGCCGCCATCACCACATGTTTCAACATGATAATGCACAACCCCATGTCGCAAGGATCTGTGCACAATTCCTTGATGACGAAAATGTCTCTGTTCTGGCCTGTATACTCATCAGACACGTCACTCATTGAGCATGTTTGGGATGCTTTCAATCTCCATGGACGACAGCATGTTCCAGTTCCCACCAATATCCAGCAACTTCGCACTGCTATTGAAGAGTAGGACAACATTCCACAGGCCACAATCAACAGCCTGATCAACTCTATGTTAAGATGTGTCGCGCTGCATGAGGCAAAAGGTGGTCACACCAGATATGGATTGGTTTTCTGATCCAAGCACCTACTTTTTTTTTTTAAAGGTATCTGTGACCACCAAAATCCATGGATTAGGGCCTAATGAATTTAAACTAACTGATTTCCTTATATAAACTGTAACTCAGTACAATCTTTGAAATTGATGCATGTTGCGTTTATATTTTTGTTCAGTGTACAGACTGACCATCTAATTTACAGACTGTCCTAACTCTCAGACTGACCATCTAACTACAGACTGACCATCTAACTACAGACTGACCATCTAATTTACAGACTGTCCTAACTCTCAGACTGACCATCTAACTACACACTGACCATCTAATTTACAGACTGTCCTAACTCTCAGACTGACCATCTAACTACAGACTGACCATCTAACTACAGACTGACCATCTAACTACAGACTGACCATCTAACTACAGTAATACAGTCTAAGCCAGCCCCTGGATCTATTAGTATCAAACAAACTGACCGTCGCTCCTGTAACCAGACTGACCATCTCTCTTCTCCTGGCGGATGATGTTCTGACACTCCCCATGGAGGAACTGCAGGTGGTCCGCCACCATCCTCTGCTGACATTCGTGGATGACTTTGGCGTAGGAGCTGGGATGCAGGTACTTTCGACATCGCACCTCCTCGTCTTTCAACCGTCCTAAAACCTAGGTGGAGTCAGGGAGGGAAGGGAACACATTGGATTGATTCATTTGTTAAATACAGTTAATTATGCACATGTCAAAGACGCTACTTGCTAGCTGGCCCAGGCCCAATAGGGCTGAATGACTGCCAAAAAACATCAAATGGATCCTATAATTAAACAGAATTTCCAAACGTGGGTCTGCTGTAGACCCATGCAGTTCCTTGGTGAGGTCAGTTCCTCTCTGCTTACATCATGTCAAAAATAAATGTCCCCCCACAAGTTATTTTTTTGTGCCGGTATGGCACACATTCAGGACTTTTAGTTTGACATGAGGTAAGTAGAGAGGAAGTGGGTCTACAACAGACGCACGCTTGGAAAGTCTCATTTATGTTCTATTAGATGTTTTTGTATAAATGTACCCCCCTGTATAAGGACCAACCCTATGGAAGATCAGCAAAGTTTAATGTTATTTAACGTTATTTAACTTTGACTTCCGGCAGACTATTACGTTTTTTTTGGGAAGCTAATTCCTAGCGACTCTAGTGTGCAAACACTAGCGTTGCTAAAAGCAGCTAAAGCGCCTGGGTTTTTCTGAAAAGGAAAGCTACCTCAGTTTGATCGCGTTAGGCTGGTCTGGACATGAGAACCGCAGGCCAGGGCAGCGAGCGAGGCATATCACATATCCCATTTATAGGGACTTCAGTCACGCTCAGCAGAACAACAGATGGCCAGACACTCCTACACACTGCCGACTGCCCCATTGCCTTTTAAAGCCAGCGTGGTGTTTATCCTGGTTAAAGGGCTATCAGATCACCAATTTACAGGTCCATACGTGAACAGAGGCCAAGTGCCAAATGGCATCCTACTCCCTATATAGTGCACTACTTTTCCACAAAGCCCATAAGTAGTGGACTACAGTTTATAGTGAATAGGGTGCCATTTCAGACGCACCAGGCGGCAGCCATGATGTGAGTTAGCTAGCTAATGTAAGGGACTGTCTGTGATCTCTTTTCACTAGAGTCAGTCAGTCAAACAGTAATAAACAGATTAAACTCTGCCGGTGCTACAGCTGGTTGCTCCATGGGTCTCCGCAGACTTACAGCAGAGCAATGCCTGTGTACAGCTGCTCCAAGAGTCACAGAGCCTCTGATAAACTAACACCAAGAACACACAGCAAAATACACTATATCCATTTGTAGCAATGGCAAGTCCCGCTATTTAACTGAACTCATAATTTATACTACCCGAACATCAACGGTTTGCCTACATGCTTCCAATGAGACAACAGTATTTCTTAGGGTCACAATAGAGCTCTTGGATTCTATGTACAAAGAATAAAACAGAGAGCAGCGGGTAACAAGGAAGTGAACTACACTACCTGTCCATCAGACATCTTACCTTTTTCCATAACGCTACTGTGAACAGTTAGACCACAGAGATCCTATAATTCATAGAGCACTATGGATCTCTATTAGGTGGACTTACTACAGCCATCTTACCTTTTCCATATACTGTGAGCAGTTGGACTCTTGCAGTAAATTGGAGGCTTCCTGTTTGTAATATTCTCCTGTTTTCGTCAGAAATGGCCCTTCGAAGATTTCCTGATAAAACTGAAACATAGGAAAAGCCACGCGTGAGTTTAGAGAACACACACGTCGGCATGGACATGCAGTATACTGTACATTAATTAACAAAGGCAAGCATGAACAGTATCAATGATTCAACGGCATAGTGGCTATATAAAAAAACGAGTTTCAAAGACTATCGACTCCAAGCTAACAACTTAAAAATAAAATAATTCACTGTGGGAAAACAGGCTATTGAGTAAACATAAATGACCACTGTCCAGAAATATCTAGAAACCAACATATGACAGATGCTTACTCACCTTGAGAGGAAACTTTTTCTTGTACTGTTCAACATGAACAAAGGAGTTGATAACCCCATGGATTACTTTCTGATTAGGGTCCTCACCGCACCGGTCACTGGAAGAGAACACACTCCATTAGGGGTGATTCCATTTCTACTCAGCATTTAAACGTGTCTTGCAAAATAATTGAATTAAAAGAGTAGAAGGTGACTTGTGGTTTTCAATTTTATTTCAATAAGTAGCCTAACAGTAATAACCTAAACTGGATTAGCCTGCTTCAACAATACTATGTCAGAACAGAGCAAAAGGTTATTTCTTTATCTTCACAGAAACTAACCTTCAGGCCAAATCATTATGACAGTAACAAATCACTAAATACGAGAACTGTGCATTTCACCTCAAGAGCTTCTCCTCCAATGCTAGCCTTGTATAATCATAGTGCACATTTGAACCAATATCTACTGTACATATAAACCAAGAACCAACTTTTTGACTTCATTCAGCAGCATCCGTATCAGGACAGCTTGCAGGGGCTCGATCATCAGTTTCCTCCACATGTCTAGTGCTAGCTGAAATTACAGTAAGGAGAATTGTATGAGCACATAATATTGTACGTAAGCACTCAGAAATGCAAACTGATATATTGTGACACTTGTACTGAATAACTGAGAATGTAATAAGATATGATTGAGACTTACCTCTCCTATCTCCATAAGTGGTTCGTTCAATTCAACCCATCCATAGCCATACTGCAAGTCTGCCTCTGTCAGTTTGTTCTTCTTGATGAACTGTGTGTTGAGGTACCTACATTAGAAAGAGGGGAGAGAAAGTGCAATACACAACATCATATTAGAATAATAACACTTGATAATAACTCTTATCTAGAGTTATTTACCAAAGTGTAGGTAAGACGAGCTCACTATGGGCGACCCATAAGTCTCTCCAGATTCACTAGTGTGTGTGAATGGCCAAGTTCCCAGGGCCTATCAGGCCACGGAGAGATAGACAGAAATGCTGGCTCTGATGGCAGTCAGACCATCTACAAGTTGTTTTCACAGCTGTGCTGTCCACTTAGCATCAGCAGGACAGTGATGAGAAGAGATATGAACTCAAATTTATATATACAAAATGATGGGATGACAACATACTAAATTACCTCTCAAATTGATGAGGAGCTTGTTGTCGAAAATGATGATATCTAAAGTTGTCACTGTGGTGAGGTAGCCAAAGTCTTAAATTTCCCAAAACATCTACCAATGCATATATTTTATATTTAACACCTGAGAAAATGTAGCTTAGCCTAAATTGTAGAAGTGGCAGTGTTCTTTATATAAGGTGTCAATGGCAGGGTAGGTCAGGAAATAGACATGACTAGGTGACAAGTGCTGGCAGCTATACAATAGCAGTACTCTACTCCAGTACTATCAGATTCCACACACACACAAACACATTACCCGCCCAAGTGCACTTGTAAAAATAGATCCAATACCTCTATGGGGTATTGATTTTCAAATGAAGAGGACACACACAGAAACAGTCAATGGTTGTTGGCACTTCAAAGACAAGCGTTTCAAGGTAACAATCCCCAATAATGAGGGGAGCCTATGGGAGAAGCAGGAAGGACTGAACTCTACAGTAACTACAGTGCTCATGCACCTCATACCGCAGTTCTGTGGCAAACTCCTACAAAACACAGCCACAGTCAAGTTTACTGGCACTAAACAATAGGAAAGATAGGGCTTACAGTAAGACCATAAGATGGTCTGTATTATTTCAGATTTAGTCAAACCTGGTGTATTGGCTCACCTATTCCTCTGGGTTCATCAAAACATTCATAAAAAGGCTGATGGATATTACCTGTACAAGCAATCCATGTAGTCTGCTCCCTTGCTATACTCCTCCCAGTATCTGTGGTACATAACTAAAACCTTCTCCTCCGACTCTAGAACTTTCTGAAATTACAGACAAAAAAATATAAGTTTAATACCTTGGCACCTCAATGAAAAGCAGACAATCAACAAATACAGCTATTAGGCTATCCAATGTTAAGCAATGGAAATTTCTCTGAATCAAGTGAAATCAATAGCTTAATGGACTAACATTTAGTAGATAACAGATGAAATATATTTCCCCCAAATGATGAATCGTATTTACCTTGTACAATTGTCTGACATGGTTCTCCAGGAACACCTTGGTCTCTGTGTATAACTTTTCACCCAGAGGCTCTGGGTAAGCAACACACAAGGCATAGATGTCACTGATTTTAGAGTAAAGGAGTCAAACACATTCATATGTAACACTGAAGAAGAAAAACATGCAGACATTATTTTCTATTTAAAAAGTGACACGTGAACTTGAAAATGTCCCAAAGTTAACTTTGGCTTGTTCTAATGGCTCGACTACATAATCACAGACCAGTGGCATTTTAGCCTCCTAAATCATAGGCAAACTAAAACACACACAAAGAAATGACAGTTCAATAACTTTTTTTTTTACTGTAGAGCTGAAACGGAAAGGATACGAGAATCTGTCGTTCCATGTGGCCCTCTCCACATAATCAAGCATCACCACAGCCTTGATTGTCGTCAGTAGCTTGTTCCATGTTTCATCAAAGTCCACCACCCGCGGCTTCAAGGACATCGTATGGCTTCTTCTTCAGGCTGAGATAAAGAGGGGAAAATAACAGTTATTGGTGTGATTGCACAGCACTGTAATATTGGAGAAAACTATTTGAGAATTATTAGAGCAGATTAATAATGTATTGTTGTCTAATCAGTTAATATACACTCCAATTTTAATTAGTTCAACATCAGACTGCGAATATGAATGGTATTTTTCCTCTTCTGATTGGATAAACTGTTACATAATATGTATCAATAATTAAACAATACTTGGAAATACAGATCATTTACTGATCTGCCTGAAGCGTAATGATATTAACTCTGATTTGAAGTACTGTTTGCAATTACAATCTCAAACATTGTGTTGTGATAAGGTTAATGACATTAATTAAACAAATTACAGTTAATGCAACTTAAACTAAAAGCCATATCACAAATGTGTCATGTACAAATTTGCAGGGAAGTTATTTAAATATTATACTGCATCAGCTCAATCACACAAATGTCGATTTAGGCCTAAATTGCATTAACGTTACACCTCAACATTCAAACAATCAACGAAATTTCATATTAATAGCGAACGTTCAAAAGGGAATAAACTCGACTGTTGCACCAAATTCACCGGCTGTTACTAGAAAACTAATTGACACACTGTAAACAAAACATTTCGCTAAAAGAATCAGTAATCATGTTACCCAACGTTGCTAGCTAACTACATCAGCGATGCTATATGCTAACAATATTCAGTCATTCATGACATGAGTTGAACTGTCACGGGTAGCAAGAGGAGTGTAATGCTCACCTTAGATATCCCGCAATACTTTTTTTTAGGCCTGGCTAGCTAGCTTGCAGCTATCCATTCGTCATTCAAGCTAGTTTGTCACTTTCGGAGAATGTTGCTACATGTTATAGACATAGCTATTTCACTTAGTTATATACTCATTGAAGTCACAAACAGTCATATTTTTCTCGAACAATGTCTTACATTTGCTAACCAATCATGTATCTAGGAAGAAGCACCAAAATATCTAGCTAGGTATAGCTGCTAGCTTAGAGATTCAGTTAAAGCTTGGCACTTCTAACTAGCGACCGATTTGGGGTAGCTTCCTAACGTTAGCTAGATAGCTGCGACTTCAATACATTTGCACTGACAACACGCTACATCACAGTATCATGGTTTACAGAAACATGTCAACAAGGTTACGTGAAGATTTCCAATATATACATACCTCTAACTAATATATGTGTTAATAAAAGTCAAGTTTCTTCACTGTCACAGGCTTGATCGCTTTCGCTTAGCTACAGCTCTCCATTACCCTACCTTATGGAAAATACCATTGTATCAGCTGTAGGGTGTACTGTATTGGAGTAGTAATTATTTGCATTTAATATAATAATATCAGAGAAGGTAAATGTGTATCGTGCACAATGAAAACATGTATATCTAATAAAAGTCACAATTACAGGGGGCGTCCAGTCAAACACTTAAAAAAAACTAGATTTTAAGGCAAGAACATCCCTATTTTGTAATGGTGTCGGCACAATCTACGGGTACCCGTTAGGGAGCTGTAAGGTAGAGCAAAAAGTGGTTTATGAATGCGTATGAAAACTAATGTACATTTCTTCAGATGTACAAATGCAAGATGTGAAGTATAAATACTAAAATATATACGGTAGGCTATTATTCGTATGATTGGAAGAGTTAAGAACCAGTCTACTTAAAAAGTTGTGTGTCATTCAAGTGGTCTTGAATATTGACTGTGTCAAACTGTATTACTGTATAAAACTTGTTGTTTCGCTCCTGGATGCTGATTGGACGAGCAGCGTTCCAAGCCGTGCTCTATTGGTCATCAAATACACACCTATGCCTGCTAACAGTTTCATCTGAAAAGTATCACTGCGCCAATGAGAATATCATGTTCATGTTGTTGTCAGAATCATCTTTTGTATTGATCTCAACTCGCACATAATTTCCCCTTGCTTCCAGTCCAACATTTAGTTTGGTACAGCCGGTGTTAATATCGCTTAGTACCATTGTTGGATCCTGCATTTTACATTACCATATATATGATTGAATATTATCTGCTGTTGGCTTGTGTGGATGTATGTATGTGTTATGCAAAATAGCTGACTTGAAACATTGTTAAAAGTTTCAAGGCAATGGGCCTTTCTCATGATGGAAAAGTAGCATGAAGACAGGAACTGTTCAATGAGTTGGGAGGGGGGCATATTCAGAGCAGGGTGTTGCGAGAACAAGCGGTCTTTTGTTAGATAACAGGAGCCAGGTGCGAGATAACGGTATGGAGCATGAGAGCCTGGATGTTCTTCACAAGCAAGTTACATCTATCAAAGAAGCACCAAGAGGCGGGGACCCGCCTGAGCGCCTGCAATAGGCTGAGCAAGTTTAAACCACGCCCAGTCTCTACAGTGATAGGCCAACAGACGCGTTGGAACTATGTCTATCACAGTATAAAGAATACTGTTTTACATACGTCTTGTCAGTTCTCTGTTCTGCCCTGCGTGGTATTACAGTGAGCCCGTATATACGAAACTTGCATTTGCCATTTATTACTTAGCTAATAAAAAATACATAGTATAAAATCGCTGACTCGTTGTTATATTTATCCTGATACCAGATTTGAATTTACGCAACCCTAACACCATTACACAGAGTGAACAGTGCCCAGAGACAAGACAACTTTTCCTGAGCCATCACGCAACAAAGTCACTATCATGGAAATATCCAAGTAATTGTCAATAGAAAAAAATCTAAAACAAACTAAAATGTAGCTAGTGTACTGTCATTCCAGGTTCATTGTTTGACGTGACTAATTTGCGAGTGACTTTATAACTTTATCCAGCCTGCATAGCAACCATTTTGTTTAGAATGGACGACCAGTCCAAATAATTTGACAACTAACCCAAGATAGACCAGAGCCTGTCGTTTCCAATGGGAGCAAATTCATCATAGTGGGCAGAACAAGCAAGGAGGTTGGCAGAGCTAGTTAGATCGATTCGTTCTAGCATTTATTTGCATAATTTTTTGGAAACTTTTTCAAAGGGTAAAGTCTACAAAACGCAGTCCACTTTGTTTGGTACAGATCCTGGTTTTGGAAACATGAAAATTGGAGATCAAATGTTTCATCGATGAGAAAATTTGCAGAATGTCGGCCAAAATCCATCTTCTCCCACTGCCGGCCACTGGGCTTCCTCTCATCACCATATTTGATAGTGAGTGGAAACGCCAACCGGATGCTTCATATATATACATCCGTTGAAATATCTGACTCATTGTTCTATCTGTGACAAAGCTTTTGCATAGCAACGAAGCAAAAATAATTCATGACTGCCTTCGCGTCTGTAGTAACATGACCAAAATAACAAACAACCAGATTTTTGTCCGGACTATATTTTCTGGTGGAATAATGAATTGACTCATCAAAATAACTTTTAATGAAAATATGTAATTCATTGTTATTTTAACATGTTGGTAACAGTTTTATAAAAGCAATAAGGAACGTGAGGCAGTGCTGTGTCACGGAAATTTACCTGTGACTGTATTCATTGCTTAATTCATTATTTAGGTTATATTCATATCATTATTACATTTACACGAAATACACATATATTTGATTTGACACTGTGTCAATGTAATGTATTTGCCTAGAGGCACATCTTTATTAAATAAGGAGATCCAGAGATGCATCTACAATTTAGGACCTGTCTGCCCAAAATGTTGAAAATTAACATAACGTACGCTAAGCACATAAACAACATTCAATTACAATTAGACTGAATGACATTATATATACTTTAGTTTCAAAGTTAGATATACAATGTAATCTCATGTAACAATCTCTCATAGATACTTATACAAATATTTGGTAGTGTTGCGTTGGTGGGAAGTCTGTCTGTAGCCAAAGGGGTCGATTTACTGACCTAAAACCACCAGATGTCGCACGATACTCAACTTTTAAACGATCGATACTCTGATACAAGTAGCAGGCTTAGCAACAGTAGCTATAGACAAAGTAACACAGACAGACCTGAATGGGGATGAGGCTTCCGGATCAGACAAATCTCAAGATCTGGACCATGTGAATGGGTGTTACAGGGTAGATCGTGTGTGCACTTTGACTGGGATGGGAATTTGGCGGCAGCAGTTCAACGTTCCAAGAAGAAAGTTAGCTCTGTCCAATCAAAAACACTTTAAATTATGCGCATCGCGAGCGTACGATCTATTATGATTTTTAAATAAATACGGTTAAAGTTTCCATTGAACTCTAATCGATAGCGATTTTTGTTGATCTTAATTTTGATGTATTTAGCCACACATTAGCCAACAACGCACCTAGACTCAGTTCACAGCCAGCTAAAGTAATTTATATTCGCAGTACTTTTCGAATTTAGTTTTGGACGCCATTGAGTTCCTCGCAGATTTCAGCTGCATCGGAGCTGACGTGGTGTTACGTGTGTGTTGGTTCTCAGACCATCCATTCGAGGCGTAATCAGTGATTTAACGTTAATCAGTGGCTGCATTCGCTATCTATTGGTAAGTTAGCGAGAGAAAAAAAACGATACTACCCGGCTAGCTAAGTTAGTAAATAGCTAACGACTGCTTATTCAGCTTGTTACTTAGCTAGCGACTGTACCAATCTAATAATGTAACATGCAGTGGCCTAACTGTAACGTTAGGTTGCTAGCTTTAGCTGCCACCACCACCTTGAGCATGCAAACGGACAGGATAGCTTGAAAGTGGAAACAATATGGTTGACTATTGTGAACCTTGCTAGCACCCAGTCACGGTCAAGACAAAGAGTTTGTAATGTAGTTACGCTTAGGCACACAGTCAGGATGTGCAGTAGTACAGTACAAGGTTTTGTTCCAACACAGTAACGTTAGCAATTGGCAGAGGTAGTAGTATGACGACTAACGTGAATTAGCCAATCATTCATTTTCCCACCTTTTTGTTCTTTATAGGACGATTATCATGGCAAGCAATGCCTGTCAAATGCAGGAGCAGGGCAGCGGTGGTTCGCTATCATCACTAGCACAGGTATTTAAAATGGAGATAGACCTTCCTCAAAGTGTTATGATCTGTAGATGTCCATCAGCCCTAAGCATAGTCTCCAGATGACTGTGATGCTGTTGCCTTGCATATAAGCCAGACAGATCAACTGTTAATGGGAGATTTCATTTCCCAGGTAGCAACAAGGAGAGCAAAATCAGAGGACAGAAACTCAAACGAAGATGTTTCTAATGCACACAACAGGAGAGAGCTTCCCTCCAGAAGACAGGCATACAGGTATTACTTTAAATTAAAGTGTAGAATAATAGAGCTGCAATAAATTTATTTCACAGACATCTTTACAAATGTGTTTTTCTCCCCAGAAAAGTGTCTTCAGATCCAGCAGGTCCAAAAGTTGAAGAGATAAAAGAAGAGGTAGCGCCTTGCAGTGTCCCACCAGGGCCCGGCATGCCAGCCTCTATTTATCAGACAAACCATGGCCAGTTCAGTAAGTCTCACTGGAAGGGACATGTGTTTCAAAAATAAATATGTTTCTTTAAAAATCCAGATGTATTTGACACATCTCAGTCTCTGATAGTCCATAGTTGTTTTGGTTATGTGAAAGGACAAGACCGCATACTACACGCTCTTAATTAATAAACTGATGTAATTGGCAGCTGTTTACACCATTTCTGCATAACCAAATCGCATGGGACGTCTGTGTAATGCTCAAATGATGACATTCCTGTCTAGTGCCTTTTAATTTTTAAATACGTAGGCATAAGGTTTTCACTTAATTTGAAGTGTCCAAGCTTTAACAACAAAACAAATCAATGATTGTTTAATTTTTCCCCCTGGATTTATTTTATCAGTGGTGGCAAAGGTCATGAGGCCCCCCAAAATTTAAATGTAGAAGTTTTGGTGACTTTCTAAAATGACATTCTACTCCAAAATGAATGAAAAAATTATAATATGTTGACAAATATAATTTCCCCTTCCATAATTAAGTCCTGCAACATATTGGTCCATATCAAATGAAATGTCACATGCACCAAATAAAACAAGTGTAGACTTTACCGTGAAATGCTTACTTACTTATGACGAGCACATTCCCAACAATGCAGTTAAAAGTAAGAAAATGAACAAATGGATAAAACTATAATAGTAACACAATAAAGAGGCTATATACAAGGAGTACCAGAATAGTGTACAAGGTAGTTGGGGTGATACATTTTATATTTTTGTACCTTTTTATTTAACTAGGCAAGTCCGTTAAGAACAAATTCTTATTTTCAATGACTGCATAGGAACAGTGGGTTCACTGCCTTGTTCAGGGGCAGAACGACAGATGTTTACCTTGTCAGCTCAGGGATCCGATCTTGCAACCTTTCCATTACAAGTCCAATACTCTAACCACTAGGCTACCTGCCACCCCGAATGATTAAGGTAATACTATATGTACATGTAGGTTTGATTAGGTGATCGATTGAAGTACATGTAGGAAGGGGGTTGAAAAGCAGAAAATCCGGGTAGTCGTTTAATTAACTGTTCAGCAGTCTTATGGCATTGAGGTAGAAGCTGTTCAGGAGCCTTTTGGTCCCAGACTTGGTGGTCCAGTACCGTTTGGACCATAATAGGTCTTTAATGATATGGAAACTGAACAACTTGAAGCTCTCGACCGTCTCAACTATAGCCCTGGCGATGTGAATGGGGGCGAACTCGGCCCTCCGTTTCCTGTAGTCCACAATCAGCTGACGTTAAGGGAGAGGTTGTTGTCCTGGCACCACACTGGCAGGTCTCTGACCTCCTCCCTGTAGGCTGTCTCATTGCCATCGGTGATCAGGCCTACCACCGTCATGTCGTCAGCAAAGTTAATGATGATGTTGGAGTTGTGTGCGGCCATGTAGTCGTGGGTGAACAGGAAGTACAGGGAGGGGGCTAAGCACACACCCCTGAGGGCCCCCCATGTTGAGGGGCAGCGTAGTGGATGTGTTGTTGCCTATAATCACCACCTGCAGGCGACCTTCAAAGTCCAGTATCCAATTGCAGAGGGAGGTGTTTAATCCCAGGGTGCATAGCTTATTGATGAGCTTGGAGTGCACTAATAGTGTTGAATGCTGAGCTGTAGTCAATGAACAGCATTCTCACGTCGGTGTTCATTTTGTCCAGGTGGGAAAGGGTAGTGTAGAGTGCAATAGAGATTGTGTCATCTGTGGGTCTGTTGGGGAAGTATGTGAATTGGAGTGGGTCTAGAGTGTCTGCGATGATGGTTTTGATGTGCAGCCTTTCAAAGCATTTCATGGCTACGGATGTGATTGCTACACAATAATAACACAACCTAGTCATTTAGACAGGTTACCTTGGCCTTCTTGGGCACAGGGACTATGGTGGTCTGCTTGAAACATGGGTCAGGGAGAGGTTGAAAATGTCAGTGAAGACACTTGTTGTTGGGTCATCACATGCTCTGAGTACGTGTCCTTGTAATCTGTCTGAATGTTAAACTGTTTTTAAAGGTCTTACTCATCTGCTACAGAGAGCGTGATCACACAGTTATCCGGAACAGCTGGTGCTCTCATGCATGTTTCGGTGTTGCTTGCCTTGATGCAAGTATAGAAGGCATTTAGCTAGTCTGTTAGGCTCGCATCACTTGGCAGCTCGTGTCTGGGTTTCCCTTTTGTAATCCATGATAGTTTGCAAGCCCTGCCATATCCGACAAACATCAGAGATGGTGGAGTAGTATCTGATCTAAGTCCTGTATTGACACTTGCCTGTTTGATGGTTCGTCGGACACCGTAGCAGGATTTTCTTATAAGCGTCTGGATTTGTGTTCTGCTCCTTGAAAGCGGCAGCTCTAGTCTTTAGCTCAGTGTGGATTTTGCCTGTAATCCATGGTTTCTGGTTAGGATATGTTTGTATGGTCACTTTGTGGACTATGTCGTCCATGCACTCAAGCCCCGTTTCCATTGGTACGTTGAAGTCGGTAAAAGGTTAGCGCTGTCGCTAGCATAACAGGCTAGCTAGCTAGCTTAATTTCTATCTTGCTTGCCATGGCATTGGCTATTAGCTAGCTAGTTAACCAAGCAAACCAAACGACAGGTTTAGTACAGTATGATGTAGCTACCTAGCTTTTAATATGACCTGGCCAGCTAAAATTCCTGCTAGCTCACGTTAGCTAACTAGCTTGTTTCAACTTTGATTTGCATGCTAACGTTAGGTAGCTAGCATTCGAGGGCTGACTGTTCTCATACAATTATATTGTGTAGTGCAAAAATGAATGGATCCAGCTATGTTGGTAATTTGTGTCATGTCTGACTACTGCAGTACTGTTTGTCCATGTGCAAACTAACAGCAACAAGCCCAAATGAGCTAACTAAACTTCGTCAGCATCCAGCAGTGATCAGCTTGGTGGTTCAATAGAAATGGTGTCACCAGCCCGAATTCCATTTGAGCTGGCACCAGTTGTGAAACTGGGCTGCGCTGGCCCGGGTTTTCCTCAACCCAGCTCGAATTTGGCCCTAATTGGCCCTCCTTTTAAGTGCCAGTGGAAGCTGGGCTTTATTAATGAAGCCAGTGACTGATGCGGAAAATCCTCAATGCCATCGGATGAATCCCGGAACAAATTCCAACCTGTACTAGTGAAACAGTCCTGTAACGTCATCGGAAGACTTACCTAGTGATTGCATCGCTGGTACTTCATGTTTGAGGTTTTCTTGTAAACAGGAATTAAGAGGATGGAGTTATGGTCAGATTTTTCAAATGGAGGGCGAGGGAGAGCTTTGTATGCGTCTCGTATGTAGAGTAGAGGTGGTGGTAAATAGACAGCTGCGAAAAAATATAGATAAACTCTTAGTAAATAGTGTGGTCTACAGTTTATCATGAGGTATTCTATCTCGGGCGACCAGAACCTAGAGAGTTCCTTAATATTAGAGGTTGCGCAACAACTGTTTTGGACAAAGATACACAATAACATATTGGTCCATATTATCAGGGAGGTGTGCTATTTAGCAATAAGCATGATCACCTTTAGTAGCCCAACTGATGCAGCGTAGTCACTGGCTATGAATAAATAAGCTGAAGCAGATAGTTGCCGATCTGTATTTACCTCATTGGGCCAATCATTACCTATGGGGTAAATGCAGGCCCTGGGTCAATTTAACCCCTATTCGTTTGTTGTCCTCAGTTGCTTTTACTCAGGATGGTGCCATCCAGCTGACCAGTGCTCTACCTAGGGGACTACAGGCCTTGCAGCCTCTGACCATGTCCAACTCTGGAAACTCCCAGTCTGCTGCAGCCATCGTCCAGTATTCCCAACAGTCAGGAGATGGCACTCAGCAGTTCTATATGCAAGGCAACAAGGGGATGGTAAAAGGTAAATGCTCTAGACCCTCACCATCAAGGTCTGCCATCAATTGGATTAGATTGGATTATTAGCAGGGGTTAAATTGGGCCGGAGCCCGCCTGGGTTGATCCTATGATCCAAACGAGAGACAGGTGGGGATGAGCCCCAGTACTATTGATTATGCAAATTTTGCCTGCAACGATATTTCGTAAATTGTTGTCCACATTTTATTTTCTCAACCAACAATACGAGTAATCAACAGCAAAATCAGACAACCCCATAGTAGAATAGTTGACCTATTTAGTTGGTCAGCTTATAAAAATGATAAAAAAGAATCCTATTAAATTACTAGAAGGGCTATGTCATAAACCTTCGAAGATCCAGAATGGGGTGAAAATGGCAGCCATATTGGTCATGGAGAAATCCAAACCAGTCTATATAATTGGAATGAATGGCACTAGAGGCATAATCTTGATTTTACTTATGCAAGAAAAATATAACAAAGGCGTGATATATCAGAAATTGTGTATTATAAATATTTTTGTCAACTTTAAAATATTGTCATATAATCATAAATACATTTTATATGGGTTGTATACCAATTTTCTGTATAAATAGCCTCTAAAATATATGTCAACAGACCATAAATGTATACATTTCTGTTTTCTTGGTAAGCTGAGCGTGCTGTTGTATGATACAATATCAGTACTTGTTTAATTTACAACTTGTCTAAGGCTGTGTATTGACTGCGTAGGTGCCGTTAAAGAGGTAAATGGAACGCAGACCGTGGGGGATAGAAGGACGCTGGATTGGCGGACATTCAACAAATCTAACAAAGTGGATATTCGTGAAATTCGTCATGGTTGATGTATTGTAACAGGCTCACAATGTGGTTACTAAAGTTTGATTTGGATATACACCGAGTGTACAAAACATTAAGAACACCTTCCTAATATTGAGTTGCACCCCAACCATTTGGCCCTCAGACTCTACAAGGTGTCAAAAGCGTTCCACAGGAATGCTGGCCCATGTTGACTCCAATGCTTCCCATAGTTGTCAAGTTGGCTGGATGTCCTTTGGGTGGTGCATCACCTTCGATAAACATGGGAAACTGTTGAGCGTTTAAAACCCAGCAGTGTAGCATTTCTTGACGCAAACCGGTGCACCTGGCCCCTACCACCATACCCCTTTCAAAGGCACTTACATATTTTGTCTTACCCATTCATCCTTTGAATAACACACATACACAATCCATGTTTCAAGGCTTAAAAAATATTATTTAACCTGTCTCCCCTTCATCTACACTGATTGAAGTGGATTGAACAAGTGACACCTAGGGATCATAGCTTTCACCTGGTCAGTCTGTCATGGAAAGAGCAGGTGTTCTTAATGTTTTGTACACTAAGTGTATTTGGCTGGTTTCGCTGCATAACCTTTAGAAGTTGTCCCCTTTTCAGGTTTAGAAGAAGTGACTTCGTATAAGCTGGTAGCATACAGTGGGGCAAAAAAGTATTTAGTCAGGCACCAATTGTGCAAGTTCTCCCACTTAAAAAGATGAGAGAGGCCTGTAATTTATCATAGGTACACTTGAACTATGACAGACAAAATTAGAAGAAAGAAATCCAGAAAAACACATTGTAGGATTTTTAATGAATTTATTTGCAAATGATGGTGGAAAATAAGTATTTGGTCAATAACAAAAGTTTATCTCAATACTTTGTTATATACCCTTTGTTGGCAAGACAGAGGTCAAACGTTTTCTGTAAATCTTCACAACGTTTTCACACACTGTTGCTGGTATTTTGGCCCATTCCTCCATGCAGATCTCCTCTAGAGCAGTGATGTTTTGGGGCTGTTGCTGGGCAACACTGACTTTCAATTCCCTCCAAAGATTTTCTATGGGGTTGAGATCTGGAGACTGGCTAGGCCACTCCAGGACCTTGAAATGCTTATTACGAAGCCACTCCTTTGTTGCCCGGGCAGTGTGTTTGGGATCATTGTCATGCTGAAAGACCCAGCCATGTTTCATCTTCAATGCCCTTGCTGATGGAAGGAGGTTTTCACTCAAAATCTCACAATACATGGCCCCATTCATTCTTTCATTTACAGGGATCAGTCGTCCTGGTCCCTTTGCAGAAAAACAGCCCCAAAGCATGAAGTTTCCACCCCCATGCTTCACAGTAGGTATGGTGTTCTTTGGATGCAACTCAGCATTCTTTGTTTTTACCAAAAAGTTCTATTTTGGTTTCATCTGACCATATGACATTTTCCCAATCTTCTTCTGGATCATCCAAATGCTCTCTAGCAAACTTCAGACGGGCCTGGACATGTACTGGCTTAAGCAGGGGGACACGTCTGGTACTGCAGGATTTGAGTCCCTGGCGGCGTAGTGTGTTACTGATGGTAGGCTTTGTTACTTTGGTCCCAGCTTTTTGCAGGTAATTCACTAGGTCCCCCCGTGTGGTTCTGGGATTTTTGCTCACTGTTCTTGTGATAATTTTGACCTCACGGGGTGAGATTTTGCGTGGAGCCCCAGATCGAGGGAGATTATCGGTGGTCTTGTATGTCTTCCATTTCCTAATAATTGCTCCCACAGTTGATTTCTTCAAACCAAGCTGCTTACCTATTGCAGATCCAGTCTTCCCAGCCTGGTGCAGGTCTACAATTTAGTTTCTGGTGTCCTTTGACAGCTCTTTGGTCTTGGCCATAGTGGAGTTTGGAGTGTGACTGTTTGAGGTTGTGGACAGGTGTCTTTTATACTGATAACAAGTGCCATTAATACAGGTAACGAGTGGAGGACAGAGGAGCCTCTTAAAGAAGGTCTGTGAGAGCCAGAAATCTTGCTTGTTTGTGTGTGACCAAATACTTATTTTCCACCATAATTTGCAAATAAATTCATTAAAAATCCTACAAAGTGATTTTCTGGATTTTGTTTTCAAATTTAGTCTGTCATAGTTTGTGTACCTATGATGAAAATTACAGGCCCCTCATATTTTTAAGTTGGAGAACTTGCACAATTAGTGGCTGACTAAATACTTTTTTGCCCCCGGAACTGACCCTCTCACAATCGTTCAACCCAAATCACAGCCGTGCAACCCCAAAGAATTGTAGGCCTCTACGACCCTTGCCCATACTGCAAAAGCATTCCAGGGAAAACACTAACCAGCTGTTGTTGAAGGTCCAACGCAGATGTTTTCTATGTCTATATCAAATCATTTCTAGCAATTAATTACCTTGATGTGATTATCAACAATTAAAAAAATTATGAACCTTAGCAAGAATTGAAATGGCTTCTCAAGCAAGAATTGTGCTAGGACTGTCTGGTAGGGGTCCAATGGAGGCTGCTGAGGGGAGGACGGCTGGAACAGATTAAATGGAATGGCATCAAACACATGGAAACTATGGGTTTGATGTGTTTGATACCATTCCACTTATTCCGCTCCAGCCATTACCACTAGCCTGTCCTCAGGAAAAACTGAAAATTAGCTGTTATTGTCAGTGGTTTGGAACTCTTTCATAATGACTACTTTTCCGTATGATGTCAACATGGAAGGCCAAAATGCCATTTTACCAAAACAGGCAGAAATTTTATTTTCAAACAGCCCTTACACAAATTTTATTTCATTTTTGAAATTTAACCTTTATTTAACTAGGCAAGTCAGTGAAGAACAAATTCTTATTTTACAATGACGGCCTTCCGGGGAACAGTATGTTAACTGCCTTGTTCAGGGGCAGAACGACAGATTTTTTTACCTTGTCAGCTCGGGGATTTGATCCAGCAACCTTTCGGTTATCGGCTCAACGCTCTAACCACGAGGGTACCTGCCGCCCCAAAAAGGGCATTATCATAATTTTCACAGTATTATTCCAACCTCATTGTGTGGAAATATATATAAAACTCAGGAAAATCATGTTATTGACTGCACTGGACCTTTAAATTAGTCATCAAGGCTGTACTATTGCAAAGTACTCTTCATCAGGATCCCTGGCAGGAGTCTCCAGAAGCGCCAATATATCCAGAACAGCGCTGCCAGGATCTTGATGAGAGTGCAGAAACACTGTCACATCACCATCATCCTGGAATCTCTGCACTGGCTCCCTGTCTCATTCCCGGGTTGAATTCAAAACCCTCTTGCAGTCTTTCCAGTGTACTCATGGCAGTGCCCCTTTTTATCTCAAATAACTCTTCTCCCTCCATAACCCCACCCGCACCCTCAGGTCAAGCAATATTCTGCTCTCCCACACCCCCCCAGGACCAAGTTCCGCTCCTTGGGGGATCGGGCATTCTGCTCGACCGCCCCAAACCTCTGGAATGCACTCCCGGACCACCTGAAAGCACAACAGACTCTGGGCTCCTTTTTAAAACGGGCCTAAAGACCTTTCTCTTTTAGGAAAGCTTTCTGTTGATAGCTGTGCTCCTTGGTGTCCTTGTCTCTTATAGTGTGAGCTGGGTTATTTGTGTCAGTTGCCCTGTCTAGTTGTGTCCATTTCTTTTTCTATTTGGTAAAAAAAAAATCTAGATTTTATGCACTTAGAGATGATTCTGTATAATGAAAAGCACTTTTAAAATGTATTAAATTATTCAAGCTTGGACACTTGAAATTAAGTGAGAAAAGTCACTCAACTGGAATGTCAGAATTTGAGCATTACATAGAAATCACATTGTACAGAAATTATGTTTACAGCAGTTTATTAAGTATTTAAGTAGTGATAAGTAGAGTGATGTCATGTGTTTTTGTCAGTTGTTTATGTTAGTGTATTATATAACTCACATTCAATACCCAATCCAATGTTTTAAAAAGCTGCACAAATAATATTGAAAAACACTGTAATATGAAGACATTTGAGAAGCAACTCAAACCTTTTGTCGGACCAAAAACAATAAGAAAAAAAGCAATACGGGGTACATACCAGTGTAGGGGGAGGACTCAGAGCAATGCATGTCATCATTGACATCAGGAGGCAAATGATGTCATAGTGATGTCAATGCCCTTAATTGTGATTGCACACATAGCTGGTGGTTTTGGAGATATTTCTGTTCGAGAGCTGAGATAAAGGGTTTCTTTTGGACCTCTTAAGAACAGATATGGCTGTTGCTGGGGATGAGACTGAGTCAGGTATGTTAACTTTAATATTTTGCTTCGTGAGAAAGTTGAAGAGAAAATGGTAACTGTAGAGGAACTCTTCTGCCTTTGTGCGACACTAATACTCTACAGCCTGCGTAGCCTCTGCTTTTTGGATTCATGATTAACTGTACAAGATTGTTATTGTATGATAATATCGCAGTTGTCTACAGACATTAGCTAATAAAATAGAAAGAAAATGTTCTATAAAGGTATTGAACTCACCATGACGTAATAAAGGTATTGAAAATGTGTTGATATCCAGAGAGCTGAGGTTTTTAAGATATGACACAGTTGTTGTATTGCTTAGGATTTATTTTCTTCTCAAAGCGAATACATTTGCATGTCATTTAACATGAGTATCCTTGAATGTCTTGGTTTGACTTTTATAAAACTGCAAAACAGCCTAGGAAATATCAGTCTTGTGAAATAAAAAGCAGATTGCAACACACTGAATACGATTGGAAAATGTTCAGTGTTTCCCTGTGCGCTCTGTCTGTCCATCCCCTCCCCTTTCTTCTCTCCCTCTCTGTGAAATGCTCCAATGCTCTGCCCACTCAAAGCACACACACACACACACACACAGTGGCTGACGTCACTTGTTTTCCTGGAACAGGACCCCAGCAGGGAAATGTAAATGCTAACCGGCAAATAAGATGGACATTGACGTCAGTCCCAGTCATGCTGTGATTACAGGCCGTTCCTTTTGCGAGAGCAAGACGTTACCAAATTAATCACCATATGCAATCATATGCAGGCAGCTCCCATGGCACAGAGAAGGTTTATTTAAGGAGAAGTAGGCTACTGTACACAGAGATGGGAATAACACTCTCAGTGCTTCATCAAATGGTTTGCTTCCACAAAACAATGTTCTTTGTTCTCTGACTGATTTTGGATGGAATTATTAATTCAAATAGTAAAATTCCTAGGCATTTTATTTTGTTCAGCTCTCTGTAGAGCCTGTCTGTGTAGCGATCATATCCTCTCTCGCGTCACCACTCACACCCATAGGAATCGGATGACATCAGAACCTTATTGCGTAATCCACCGACGTATTCTTCCATACCTTTTAGTCACTGTGAATGAATTAGACAACTTACCTTTCTGTACTTTTAAGGCGGTGGATGCCTTCTGTTCAGCAAGTTAGCAGCTAATACAAATGGTAGTGCTCTAAGAAGTGTTCCCCATGTCTGTGTTTCTGTCAGCTTCCACTGGTGACATGTCAGGCTACCAGATCTGCACTCCCACCTCCAGCCTGCCCCAGGGCGTTGTGATGGCTGGCTCCCCAGGCTCCCTGCACAGCCCCCCACACGTGGCTGACGAGACCACACGCAAGAGACAACTCCGCCTCATGAAGAACAGGTAGTCTACACCCACATAAAAAATACTACAGTTTAGTATAGAATACTACAGTACTTACTATAGAATTATGTAGTATACTGTAGAATACTATACCACACACTAGTATCCCTCGATCATGTGTAGTACTTAGTATAGATTGTTGTAGTATACTGTAGAATACTATAGTAAATAATATGGTATTATCCACACAAAAAACACTGTAGTAAATAATATAGAAATGTCAGCAAAAACACTACAGTCCACAAAAACAAGACCTTTTTTAAACTACAGTATTTAAAATGCGTGTACACTGCCAATTCCCCTCCCCCATATTCTAATTTGTGCCACCCGTGCCAAGTATAGACCATGTATTGTGTTCCCTATGGTTACATACCTACAGGTTATGGAGCATTTACCCTTTTAGTATTTCTCCAGTAGGTTTCCTCAAGGAGAAAGTCCCACACGTTTATGTAAAAAAGAATAAAACAAAAACACTAAAGTAAAAGCTACAGTATGCTAGATTCCACAAAAACACTACAGTAAATACTACACTATACTACAGTCCCCCAAAAATACATTAAATACTACAGTCCACAAAAACACTACAATAAATACTATAGTATACTACAGTCCCCCAAAAATACATTAAATACTACAGTCCACAAAAACACTACAATAAATACTACACTATACTACAGTCCCCCAAAAATACATTAAATACTACAGTCCACAAAAACACTACAATAAATACTACACTATACTACAGTCCCCCAAAAATACATTAAATACTACAGTCCACAAAAACACTACAATAAATACTACAGTCCCCCAAAAATACATTAAATACTACAGTCCACAAAAACACTACAATAAATACTACACTATACTACAGTCCCCCCAAAATACATTAAATACTACAGTCCACAAAAATACTACAATAAATACTATAGTATACTACAGTCCAAAAACACTACAGTGAATACTACAGTAAAGTCTGCAAAAACACTACAGTGAATACTATAGTATTCTTGCCATGGTATACACTATAGTATTTTTTTCATGTGGGTACTAAACAGCCTTTTGATCGATGCGGGTCCTGCATGAGAATGTTGGCTAATCATGATGGAACAGATAATCATAAAAATGCTAATAACTAGATTTTTTCATTCATAAATGCTACTAATTAACATGCATGTGCTGTATACTGCATTCTTGGGCTGCCTTTTTTGAGTGCCACCATTTGCCTCAGAACACACACGGACATGCTTGTGCATTTTTGTGCTTTGTCGTGCTTTCACCTGAATGTTTGTCACTAAAGACTATCTTTTCTGTTGACATTTACACTCTGCAATTGCATGTAGTTTTATGTCACGATTTTGCACAGGCAAATGTAGTCTCCTGCATGTTGATTTTTGTAAAATGCCTAATTAGTCACTCTGTGGTGGTGTTATTGCTCAAGTTCGTTACCATTATCAGTCTTGACTGAAACTTTGAAGCCTTTCTTGTTATGGACGTATGGCCTTGGTATCTTTGTCTGTAGCTACCAGTCTTTTTACGGAGGCTGTGTGTTGTTGCTTCCAGGGAGGCTGCCCGCGAGTGTCGCCGAAAGAAGAAGGAATATGTAAAATGTCTTGAGAATCGGGTGGCTGTGCTCGAAAATCAAAACAGGACTCTCATTGAGGAACTAAAAGCGCTTAAAGACATCTATTGCCACAAAGTTGAATGACCACAGACTGCTAATGGCTTGAGGGTGTGCGCCGCAGTAACAGTTTACAGATAACTGTAAGGGTATCCTGGAGAATCCGCTTTGACTCGATGTCCAGCATCTGCTCTCACACACCAAAATATACAAAAACAACACCTCTTTTCCCGATCCACTTGTTTAGAAGACATGTTCCGTACTGTCGTCATACAACATTTGACAGTATCTGGCCAGTTGTGGCGCGAGTACAGCGAGTATTATTAGGTGCCCCTGTTGCTTTTCCTTGTTGCAGGCAGGCAGCCAAAGAGTGCCGGCGGAGGAAGAGAGAGTATATTCGCTGTCTGGAGACTCGCCTCACCATGCTGGAGGCCCAGAACAAGAAGCTCGTGGATGAGCTAAACTACTTTAAGGAAATGTATGGAATTAAGTCAAGTCAGTAACAGTATACTGTACATACGATACACCCTGTAGAGACATGTTATTTATGCCTATCATAACCAGCTACTGTACATAACATTGCACAGTAATGTGTTTATTTTCAATAAATATGCCATATGGTTGTATGGCATTCGCTTTTAAATTGTTTTAAACATTCTCATCGAAGATCTGTTATTTGAAGATTTATCAGACAAAATGCTCCCAGAGGTTTATCTTGAATGACATGTGGAGTCTCAGGCCTGCACATATAGCAATGTATAGGCATTATTTTGTAGAGACTAGGGCTTGCATAGAGAGCTCTATCTTAAATGTAATTTTACAAAGAAACTAACCAGCATATATTACTGTTCTATAAGAGGGATAAAAAATACAAAAAGTTTATTGTACTATTTCATTACTATTTATTTAGTTGTTTTTTATTGTTAGAAATCTTATATGCTTCATGCACAGTGTTTTTTTGTTTTACATTTCTGTATTTAATCTTCGTAAAGAGACGTTTTATTGGTTGAATGTAAATGAATATATACCCTGATGTCACAAAGCACAAACCTGCCGAGCTTTTGTTCATAGTTCATGTGTTTGTAATGTTGTTAAAAGTTTGTCTAAAACAATTCAGCTAAATTAACCCATGACTCTTCTTGAATGTATTTCTCTAATCTGCACTATTGTTCAAAAAGTGAAAAACTCCTTATAATGCTTTGATATCAATTTGATTCTCAAATAAAATGTTTTACACAGCATTAAAAATCTAATTTTTGGTGTGATTTCTCTGTATTTTACTTAACTGACCTTGAAATAGTTTTCATATTGCTCAAAGTAACCATTTTAATGTTAGTTGCAGTAACACATGATTTGAAATGCAATAATGGGCTCCCTGCCCCAGGTACTTTACAATGAATGAAAACATTTGCTTACTTACAAAAGATGCATCATAAAATGCCTGCCTGTACCAAATCTCCAGCTGTGAATATACATTTAATTAATTACGTTTGATACATATACAGTGCATTCAGAAAGTATTCAGACCCCTAGAATATTCCAAATGTTGTTACGTTACAGCCTTATTCTAAAATGGTTTAAATAAAATGTCCTCGGCATTCTACACACAAGACCCCATAATGACAAAGCGAAAACGGGTTTTTAGAAATTTTAATAAAAAAATAAAAAAACAGAAACACCTTATTTGCATAAGTATTCAGACCCTTTGCTATGAGACTCGAAGTTGAGCTCAGGTGCATCCTGTTTCCATTGATCATCCTTGAGATGTTTCTACAACTTGATTGGAGTCCACCTGTGGTAAATTCAATTGATTGGACATGATTTGGAATGGCACACAACTGTCTATAAAAGGTCCCACAGTTGACAGTGCATATCACAGCAAAAACCAAGCCATGAGGTCGAAGGAATTGTCCGTAGAGCTCCAAGACGGGATTGTGTCGAGGCACAGATCTGGGAAAGGGTACCAAGACATGCCAAGCGTCATGTCTGGAGGAAACCTGGCACCATCCCTATGGTGAAGCATGGTGGTGGCAGCATCATGCTGTGTGGATGTTTTTCAGCGGCAGGTACTGCTAGTCAGGATCGAGGCAAAGATGAACGGAGCATAGTACAGAGCGATCCTTGATGAAAACCTGCTCAGGACCTCAGACTGCGGCGAAGGTTCACCTATCAACAGGACAACGACCCTAAGCACACAGCCAAGACATCGCAGGGGGGGGGGGGGGCTTTGGGATAAGTCTGAATGTCCTTGAGTGGCCCAGCCAGAGCCCGGTGGAACATCTCTGGAGAGACCTGAAAATAGCTGTGCATTAACGTGCCCCATCCAACCTGACAGAGCTTGAGAGGATCTGCAGAGAAGAATGGGAGAAACTCCCCAAATACAGGTGTGCCAAGCTTGTAGCGTCAAACCCAAGAATACTCGAGACTGTAGTCACTGCCAAAGGTGCTTCAACAAACTACTGATTAAGGGGTCTGAATACTTGTGAAAATGTGATATTTCAGTTTATTTATGTATTTTTTTTTGAACAGTTTTTGTGTTCTCATTATGGGGTATTGTGTGTAGATTGATGAGAGAAACATTTTTCACAATCAATTTTAGGATAAGGCTGTAACGTAATAAAATGTGGAAAAAGTCAAGGGGTCTGAATCCATTCTGAAGGCACTGTGTACCTGAAAAGTAAGAGTTTTCAAATATGTTAAAGTAATTAGCTACAATTTAATCTCAGCATCATATGAGGCTATTGGATAACTAACATGGACTACTTGTTATAATGCCTGGCACAGACACATCACTATCAATCGGGTTATTTAACATTTGCCAACTTAATCGCTTATCCAAGGGCCAAGCTGTGTACTGTATGTGTACCACTCTGACTTGGGTGGGAGATTTATCACCTTGTTCTGTTGATTGTCAGTCTTGGCTTGGTTTTCTTTACAGAACATGCTGTGCTGTACTTTGAATAAGACACTATGATTGTACAGTCCTCAAGGCTGCCACGGTATTGATGCAGGGAGTCTTTTTTTCTCTCACCTTTTGCTCCTGTTGATAACAATTTAGCTTACTGTACAAGCATCCATGCCTCGACGCACTTATCACAAACGTTGTTGAAGGTTCTCGGGAATTTGAGATAATCTCTAGGCACCAGTGCACCTAGAAAATGTTTATTTAATGGCAAAATGATATTTGTGCCACTGGGTGAAAGCGAAGTTGTTACATTTGTTTTTTGTATTTTTTTGTATGGCTGTTACATGTTTATCATATTTGGGCGACGATACCTTGTATCATTCATTTTACCTCTGATTGTGAGTGTGAAAAGGAAATTCAACTCCACCGTCTTGAGGGTTTACGGATTTGAAGGTTTAAGGAGGTTTTTATAAGTTTCAAAATCGCCTCCTATTGGTTAGATTTCTAACAATCACATTATGTTTTGTGTTGTATTCCCATTGTTATTGGTCCCTGAACCCATTGGCGACCATTTTTTAAATATATATAAGCCTTGATCGTTCTGCCCCTGAACAAGGCAGTTAACCCACTGTTCCCTGGGTGCCAAAGACGTGGATGTGGATTAAGGCAGCTCCCCGCACCTCTCTGATTCAGAGGGGTTAGGTTACATGTGGAAGAGACATTTCAGTTGAATACATTCAGTTGGACAACTGACTAGGTATCTCCCTTTCCCTTTCCTTTCTATATCGGTCCGCTGATACAGGACGAGTAAAGCCCCAGGGCACTACTTTTGTGAGAAAAACATTTTTTTTAGGATAGTTTTTTAAATTCTGATTTTTCAGGGGGTGCTGCAGCGCCCTCAGCACCCCTAGTTCCTGTGGCTATGTCCCTATTTAACCCCTGATTATGAAACAACAAGCTGAACTCACTACCATTCAGAGAGAAAAGACAGTGCAGTAGAACATGAGGAGAGGATTTCTGAAAGTAATGTGTCCAATATCTGAGGCTGAACAGTTTGACACACAAATAATGTGTCTGTGGTTGAATTGCAGAAAAGCAGTATAGGCTACTATTTTGAGGCTCAAAATAGTAATTTAGTAATTTTCCATGTAAGACGCTTGCTCTCCCTAGTGGACAGTGGGCGGCAGGTAGCCTAGTGATTAAGAGCGTTGGATCAGTAACTGGAAGTTTGCAGGTTTGAATTCCTGAGCGTTCTAGCTGAAAACTCTGTTGGTGTGCCCTTGAGCAAGGCACTTAACCTTAATTGCTCCTGTAAATCACTCTGGATTAGAGTGTCTGCTGAATGACAAAACTGTGTTATCACATGATTTTGATATGAGATCCTTTCTCCACCATGTGGATACATTTACAAGTGCTACTTGACCATTCAAACGTCATCTTAATCCTCAGTGCAATTCTTTAGCCTATAACCACTGACCTATAAGTAAGGGTATGCAATAAAGAGCTACAACCCTTTACCCCTAAAACTTCTCCCAGAGTAAGCAAAGTCTCTCTCACAGATCCTCTGTCACTTCGCACTTTCAATTTTTCTTTATTTAACTAGGCAAGTCAATAAAGAACAAATTATTTTTTACAATGACGGCCTACCCCGGCCAAACCCAGATGATGCTGGGCCAATTGTGCACCGCCCTATGGGACTCCCAGTCATGGCCAGGTTGTGATACAGCCTGGAATTGAACCAGGGTCAATAGTGACACCTTGAGCACTGAGACGCAGTGCCTTAGACCGCTGCACCACTCGGGAGCCCAGATTTTCAAACCTTGCAGACTTCAAAATGTGCATCAGTTGGTTTTGTGTTTACTGAGGCTAGTGGCTGTGAATGTAAAACCGCTTGCAGTAGACCTGCAGTGCTCCCCACTCAGTTCAACAGCATCACACAACAAGTCTCTTGATTTAGTCTTTTTCAACATTTGTATTTTGTTTCTGGCTTGTAATGAGATGTCTGCACCAGTAGGACGCACTAAAGCACCACAGCAGACATTATATATAGATCTGCTGATACCAATGCAACTACTACAGTGCATTATAGCTCGTATTTCACATATGTCCCATTTCTATACATTGTCGTGAACACAGTTCAGTCTATAGAGGCATGTCAAGACATTGAACCTCTGCCAGATGAAAGTGTGCCATTCATTATAATGGATTTATACATCAGGATTCCTTTACTGTTTACATTAACATTCACTAATCCCAGATAATCTCACGGAGGCATTTACTGTTAATTAATGGCAACAGGCCATTTTCAACCACATTCGATAGCCCTACAATAGATTAACGGATGGCTGGTCTTCAATCAATTGATGGGAGATTCAAATATCATTTTTAACACTGTAGACTGTTTTGAATGGCACACAATTCACTACTTGAAGAGAGGGGAAAGTAAACCTAGGCTACAGTATGGTATGGTCCTTTCTCATGTATTTGAGCGAGCTAGTTTGTAACCACCCACTTGAACCGGAACCTTTTCCATCAAACGGCTACAGTGTTGCTTGCTGTAAGTGTTGCTTGCTCCACTGACAAACGGAATGCGTCGGTTACAATGCAGCGCTGTATCTTGAGCGAGATCAGAGTTTTATTCGAATAGTTCTAAAATGATTAAAACGACATTGCAGATTTGGTTCAAATTGTAAGGCAACAGCCGACGGTAAACCTGGAGATTGCGTGGGCAGAGCAGATTTCTGGGTCCGCGGGGGGATTTGGCTCAGGGGGAGTAGCCTAGCATTCTGATGTATTTGCTCCTTCTAGTTTTAAATGGCTCTATGTTACAGCTGCCTCAAGTCAGGACCGGACACGGGTGTGTAATAGAGCTGCAGAAATATTCGTTCGATCTACCCGCGCGCTGACAAAGAATCCGCGTTTACGCCCTATATCTCTCTCATCCATCCGTTTCGAGACCTAGGAAGACGCTGACGGAAAATATACTTTCGCCTTTTTAGCCTACTACAGGGACCTAACGATGGGGAACACCACCTCCTGCTGCGTATCGTCGAGCCCCAAGATCCGGAGAAATGCCCATTCGAGGCTAGAACCCTACCGCCCTGAAGCGGAGCTGAGTAGAGAGGATACGGGCTGCAACCTACAACACATCAGCGACAGAGAGAATATGGACGGTAGGACATAAGTCATGTGTTCTTCCCACACTCATGCGAGGTTTAAGTGTTTTTGAATGTGATTTTTTGTTGTTGTTAATAGCCTATATTTGGTTGGGGCCTATAACATGTTATGCTAATGGGAATTGATGGTTAATGTCATGATTATGGAAAACACAATTTAGATGGGGCAATGCACATGAAACATAGAAAAAACGACTTAAACAAAAACTGTTCTTGCAATGCAGTCATTTCCCTCATACCCAGAAAATAATCCATCATGCTTGGCTCCTAAATAAAAAAATACCCTAACTTGCTCATTCAGTTATCCATTATGAGAATCCCCCACCCCCAAATGGCACCCTATTCCCAAGGCCCAATAGTGCACTATATAGGAAATAGGGTGCCATTCAGAATGCATCCTGTGACGTCTGTCAGTGCCTGTGGGACCGGGGCTGGGCTGGACTGCCTTCCTGGGTTTGTGTGTGTGTGTTGGTCGGAACTGGGGAGAGTCGAGTCCTCTACTCTGGGCCCCTCCATAGGGCCCTTCCATGCAATGGGTGTGTTATGGGAGGACCAGAGAGCTTATGGAGTCCACTATCTGTGTTTGTGTGTGTTAGTGGTGTGCGGTTCAGCTGTTTGTTCACCTGCACCAGCCTGAAATTTCTAATAACCAATCCGCAACCTTTCAACCGTATGTGAAAATCTGAGGCCTGCACCCGACCTGCTCATATAGAAAATGCGCTGTGGGCTACAGTCAGATATTGCAGAACAATTTTTTTGACAGGGGGTGCAAGATTTTTTGTTGCCTGATTTAGATATGTTTCTGCTGATAATTTCCAACATTTTGGTAGGTGATTTGTTAGTCAACTTGCCTGTAATTAAGTACATTCAGCTTCTCTTCTGTCATGAAATGTTGCCCTAGAAGACTAAATAAACCCTTGCTCACCAGAATAATATCATAGATCGATAGAATTCAGTTTGGCTTGGATGCATATATTATGTAGGTGAAATAGCCTACTATGAGCTTTTATGAAGTTGATAATGATAACACCTCTACAGATGGTATCTGTGGCAGGAAGCCTAGCAGTTAAGAGCATTAGGACAGTAACCAAAACGTTGCTGGTTTGAATCCCTGAGCCGGCAAGGTGTAAAAACATGCTGCTCTGTTCTTGAGCAAGGCAGTTAACCCCCAACAACAACCGCTCCCCATGCGGCGCGGATGTCGATTATTCTCATTTCTCTCTGGTAAAAGAAATGCATCATATTTCTTTACTCCTGTTCCTGAGTAGAAATGTTGCTTTACATTTGGTGTATAATTTTACTGCAAGAAATGCTCCATTTTGCAGAAGTTAATATTAAGGTTATGTGAGAGGTTATAGACCTACAGTCAGTGTCCAGATTTCAGTTTAATTTAAGAAGTGGGGGGACATATATATATATATATATATACAGTAGCAGTCAAAAGTTTGAACACACCTACTCATTCAAGGGTTTTTCTTTATTTTCACTATTTTCCACATTGTAGAATAATAGTGAAGGCATCAAAACTAATGTAATCATGTAGTAAACCAAAGAAGTGTGAAACAAACTCAAAATATATTTGAGATTCTTCAAAGTAGCCACCCTTTGCCTTGATGACAGTTTTGCACACTCTTGGCATTCTCTCAACCAGCTTCATGAGGAATGCTTTTCCAACAATCTTGAAGGAGTTCCCACATATGCTGAGCACTTGTTTGCTGCTTTTCCTTCACTCTGCGGTCCAACTCATCCGAAACCATCTCAATTAGGTTGAGGTCGGGTGATTGTGGAGGCCAGGTCATCTGATGCAGCTCTCCATCACTCTCCTTGGTCAAATAGCCCTTGCACAGCCTAGAGGTGTGTTTTGAGTCATTGTTCTGTTGAAAAACAAATGATAGTCCCACTAAGCGCAAACCAGATCTGATGGCGTATCGCTGCAGGATGCTGTGGTAGCTATGCTGGTTAAGTGAGCCTTGAATTCTAAATAAATCACTGACAGTGTCACCAGCAAAGCACCGCCACACCATCACACCTCCTCCTCCATCCTTCACGGTGGGACCCACACATGCGGAGATCCTCCGTTCACCTATTCTGTGTCTCACAAAGGCACGGTGGTTGGAACCAAAAATCTGAAATTTGGATTCATCAGAGCAAAAGACAGATTTCCACTGATCATGTTTCTTGGCCCAAACAAGTCTATTCTTCTCATTGGTGTCCTTTAGTAGTGGTTTCTTTGCAGCAATTCAACCATGAAGACCTTATTCACACACTCTCCTCTGAACTTGATGTTGAGATTTGTCTGTTACTTGAACTCTGTGAAGCATTTATTTGGGCTGCAATCTGAGGTGCAGTTAAATCTAATGAACTTCTCATCTACAGCAGAGGTAACTCTTGGTCTTCCTTTCCTATGGCGGTCCTCATGAGAGCCAGTTTCATCATAGCGTTTGATGGTTTTTGTTACTGCACTTGAAGAAACTTTCAAAGTTCTTGAAATTTTCTGGATTGACTGACCTTCATGTCTTAAAGTAATGATGGACTGTCATTTCTCTTTGTTTATTTGAGCTGTTCTTGTCATAATATGGACTTGGTCTTTAACCAAATAGGGCTATCTTCTGTATACCAGCCTTACCTTGTCACAACACAACTGATTGGCTCAAATGCATTAAGAAGGAATGAAATTCCACAAATGAACTTTTAACAAGGCACATCTCTTAATTGAAATGCATTCCAGGTGATTACCTCATGAAGCTGGTTGAAAGAATGCCAAGTGTGTGCAAAGCTGTCAAGGCAAAGGTTGGCTACTATGAAGACTCAAATATAAAATGAGTTGTTTAACACTATTTTTTTGGTTATTACATTAATTCCATATGTGTTATTTCATAGTTTTGGTGTCTTCACTATTATTCTACAATGTAGAAAATTGTTTTCTAAAATAAAGAAAAACCCTTTGAGTAAGTGTGTCCAAACTTTTGACTGGTACTATATACACTGCTCAAAAAAATAAAGGGAACACTAAAATAACTCATCCTAGATCTGAATGAATGAAATATTCTTATTTAATAATTTTTTCTTTACATAGTTGAATGTGCTGACAACAAAATCACACACAAATTATCAATGGAAATCAAATTTATCAACCCATGGAGGTCTGGATTTGGAGTCACACTCAAAATTTAAAGTGGAAAACTACACTACAGGCTGATCCAACTTTGATGCAATGTCCTTAAAACAAGTCAAAATGAGGCTCAGTAGTGTGTGTGGCCTCCACGTGCCTGTATGACCTCCCTACAACGCCTGGGCATGCTCCTGATGAGGTGGCGGATGGTCTCCTGAGGGATCTCCTCCCAGACCTGGACTAAAGCATCCGCCAACTCCTGGACAGTCTGTGGTGCAACGTGGCACTGGTTGATGGAGCGAGACATGATGTCCCAGATGTGCTCAATTGGATTCAGGTCTGGGGAACAGGCGGGCCAGTCCATAGCATCAATGCCTTACTCTTGCAGGAACTGCTGACACACCCCAGCCACATGAGGTCTAGCATTGTCTAGCATTAGGAGGAACCCAGGGCCAACCGCACCAGCATATGGTCTCACAAGGGGTCTGAGGATCTCATCTCGGTACCTAATGGCAGTCAGGCTACCTCTGGCGAGCACATGGAGGGCTGTGCGGCCCCCCAAATAAATGCCACACCATGACTGATCCACCGCCAAACCGGTCATCCTGGAGGATGTTGCAGGCAGCAGAATGTTCTCCACAGCAACTCCTGACTGTCACATCTGTCACATGTGCTCAGTGTGAACCTGCTTTAATCCATGCTCTGGACACTACGCTGACAGACACAGCAAACCTTCTTGCCACAGCATTGATGTGCCATCCTGGATGAGCTGCACTACCTGAGCCACTTGTGTGGGTTGTAGACTCCGTCTCATGCTACCACTAGAGTGAAAGCACCGCCAGCATTCAAAAGTGACCAAAATATCAGCCAGGAAGCATAGGAACTGAGAAGTGGCCTGTGGTCACCACCTGCAGAACCACTCCTTTATTGGGGGTGTCTTGCTAATTGCCTATAATTTCCACCTGTTGTCTATTCCATTTGCACAACAGCATGTGACATTTATTGTCAATCAGTGTTGCTTCCTAAATGGACAGTTTGATTTCACAGAAGTGTGATTGACTTGGAGTTGCATTGTGTTGTTTAAGTGTTCCCTTTATTTTTTTTGAGCAGTGTATATTTTATTTTATCCATTCGGATAAACACTCCAAACAGCCTACCCGACGCTCGGAGCCGTCCACTTGGTCCTAAAGCATACCGTTACCTCATTTTGTATCACATTCCAAGGATAAAACGGGGGGACACATTTTTTTGTGAAAGTTGCACCCCTGATTTGAAGTCTCCTTCTTTTGACAGTCGCCTCACAATCATCCTCTTTTACCACTTCACCAAATATTTTTAAAACATTCCTTTTATGGCCCTCCTCTTTATTTTCAACTCTCCTTTTTGCAGCTTTTCTCTTCATGAATTAAACTCTGACATTGTCCATTTTCCCTCAGTGGATCGGAGTTCACTTTTTCTGCCCGTTCCCAAAAGCATTTGGTGGTTGGTGTGTAGGCTATTTAGTGCGTGTATAATTAGGCCCCAAAGCTTAGACTTATGCACTAATGCCAGATAGCCTAAAATAATGAAATAAAAACCTACATGTAGCATATATATATACGTTTCACAATAATTATATGTTTATGGACTTCTTTTAAAGTGGCTATATGTCACTTTGGGCGACCTGACCAAATTCACATGGAAATGTGAGTTCTACATCTATCATTCTACTTGAAAGCAAGACTAAAGCGGTAGCTGCTCTATGTTTGCTATTTCTATGCTTCCCGTTCTTAAATTTGAGTTCTTTTACTTTCGGTTTTGTACACCAGCTTCAAACAGCTGAATCAACCATATTTTTGCTTATGGAAAATATATTTCACAGTGGTTAAGACGGTACAATGATTCTCTACACTATAGTAGCTTATTCTGTATCAAAAACTGAAATGAAGCAAACTATTACATTTTAGAAACCAGGAAATGGCTGAGCGATTTCTCCATCGTGCAACTTTAAGGTAGGCTATTGTTTTCTCTTTATTCAACCCGCCACCCGCGCTTCATCCACACAGTATGTCTTGACTTTAAACCCGCCCGCCCTGCGGCTATAACCGCGGGGGCTGAGGGTTGTGAGTCAGCCCGCGCATCACTGTTGTGTTTATCCCGCACCAGCCTGTGTGTGTTTGTGGAGCTGGCCAGGCTACAGCCCTAATCTGGTGTGAGTTTAATGCAGCGAGTGTGCTCTACAGCTGTTAAATGTTTTTAAGCAAGCAGAGCTCCCTTCCAGACAGGCATCCTCCCTCCACAAATGCAATTTATACCTCTAGAACGAGACGGACAGAACAAAGGGATCATGTGAGAGCAGACGCCGTATAGGGGCAAGAGGAGAACTGTGAGT
The DNA here is from genome assembly GCF_021184085.1 of Oncorhynchus gorbuscha. Classification (NCBI taxonomy): domain Eukaryota; kingdom Metazoa; phylum Chordata; class Actinopteri; order Salmoniformes; family Salmonidae; genus Oncorhynchus; species Oncorhynchus gorbuscha. The sequence continues at coordinate 57,316,676 of NC_060184.1, forward strand.
TGAGTTCTTAGCTGGCACAGGTATTCTGTGGAAAGATCCATGTATAACCTATAGTTAGGACATTTCTAGCCGTCATAGTATTGTGTTGGTGCAAATGTCTGGGGGTGAGGCTGACTACACCGCTCACATCGCTTACGCGAGCATTGCAAAATAAATGTAAATCTATATTATTCAATTATAGCACCCACACTGCTCGTGCGCGCCAACGAGCGTCTGCGTTGCCATGGGCTAAAATAGAAGTCAGTTCTATTTTTGACGCAGATCGGGCTGCATGTCCTGCCTCTCCCATCTCCTCATTGATTTATAGAAGCAGGTACCCACGTGCCATCTCCTCATTAGTTATACCCACATGGGTGACTGAAAGACAAACGAGGTCAGTGGCGGTAATGCACCTAATTTATGAAAGTTGCCAATCGCAATATAAAGTCAAAAGAAGAAAAAGCCTAGAATGGAGGAGAGATGACTAGAAATTATTTAGTTGACCGTTTTATATGTGGATTAATTGTCGGAATAGAGGACCTTGTGCATTTCAGGTAAAATAACAACTCAATGTTTATATTGAACAGCAAGCTAGCTAAATAGGACAAATTAGCTAGCGAGTGCAAGCTCGCTAGCTAAATTGCCATAAATGTTTAATGCTTTTTGACCTGTCCTCAAATTAATGTAACTGGTGCAGAGTTTGTTTTGATATTTTAACCTGCGTGTCGTGATCGCGTTTGGTGTGGGGGGACAAAATACATTTATGCATGATGGCGCAAGCACACAGCTGGTTTGGGTTCCGTGTTAGTCTATAATGATGAGATGTAGATTTTAGAGCCCGACCGATGTGTTTTTTGAGTTACATTTTTTGGGGGGGAAAAATGACCTATACTGATATATGGGCCCGATATACTGTTTTACTACAGGGAAATGAAAACTAGTCATTTTTTCCATTCTGAATTCTCATCAATTGCCATCCAAAAGAGCAACTGTCCAATAACTATAATATAATAATAACTATGCTTAATAACTATGCTTTAAATGTTGCTTTAATACATTGTGACAATAATGACACATCGTGAGAATGGCCAGAAGGGTTCAGATCAGCATGAGGTTCCCTTTTCTCATCCTATTTATTCAGTATCAGTTATTGTGGAGTCATCGGCAGGTATCGATATAAAGGTAAAAGGCTAATATCGCCTGTTAACATCGGTGAACCGATATATCAGTCGGGCTCTAGTAGATTCAGTTTACCAGGAGAATGTAGGATGATTGCAGTGAACAGGTATACAGGTAGCTTGGAATCCAAACTGAATTTTGCTCTGTTTCATTGTGAAGCCCTAGTGAAAAGGAGCGATAGTCCGTTTGGATTCTAGGCTAACTATTAGGACAGTTTGAGAATGCAGACAAGTGATGATGAATAATGACCTATAAGTAATAGTATCATCCATGTGTTAGAGGTACGCGTGAGAGAGAGTGCTCCCGCACATTGGCTAACCGGGCTATCTGCATTTTGTCCCTCCACCCGCCAACCCCTCTTTTTACGCTACTGCTACTCTCTGTTCATCATATATGCATAATCACTTTAACCATACCTACATGTACATACTACCTCAATAAGCCTGACTAACAGGTGGCTGTATAAAGCCTTGCTACTCTTATTTTTAAACGTCCTTTTACCGTTGTTTTATTTCTTTACTTACCTATACACACACACACGCACATTTTTTTCACACTATTGGTTAGAGCCTGTAAGTAAGCATTTCACTGTAAGGTCTACTACACCTCTTGTATTCGGCGCACGTGACAAATAAACTTTGATTTGATTTGAGAGACCATTGTGATGAGTAGGGTGGCGTCTCAGACAGTTTGTCCAGTCAGTAGGCCCCTGGGAAGCTGCATAGGAAATGACTAATGAGATGAGTCACCAGTCATTAACACCAGCATTGTTACTGAGTCCTCTTTCTGCGGCCCACATGGCATCCTATTCCCTATTTAGTCCCCAACCAGGGCCCACAGCACTCTGGTCAAAAGTAGTGCACTACATAGGGAATAGGGTAGCATTTTGAGACGCAACCTGTGACTCACAATCAGAGAAACCAACCGGTATTCACATAACACAGATGTTGGGTAAAAAAGACACACTACAGCCTCAACTCCTAACCCTGTTACCCACCCAGTGTTTTAACTCCGTATCTGGAGTTGCAGGCTTCGGGCACATGAATTCAGTGATGTCAAATAAATAATTAGTCACATGCTTCGTAAACAACAGGTGTAGACTAACAGTGAAATGCTTACTTACGGGTCTTTTTCCCAACAATGCGGAGTTAAAAGGGATACTTTGGGATTTTGGCAATGAGGCCCTTTATCTAGCTGGATGATAGTGGGGTGAACAGGCAGTGGCTCGGGTGGTTATTGTCCTTGATGATGTTTTTGGCCTTCCTGTGACATCGGGTGGTGTAGGTGTCCTGGAGGGCAGGTAGTTTGCAATTTAAATGTAGATGTTTTTGCATTTGATATATTTATCATGTCATATGGAGACAAACCTTTTACCTTATCATAAGTAGACATAATTGCAAATGATTAAATCCTTCCAATATACATTTTAAAAACAATTTAGTAATGAATTGAACTTTAATTAAATGAGTTGACTATTCACATGGGATGATTTCACTGAACAACAAAAGTGAATATTGAATGATCCCAAATGATCCATCGCATCTACAGCTTTGGTTTTCTTCCTCTTATGCTTCCATGTCTTCTCCCTGGAACTCCTCAATGTCCACCTCTTGAACATCAGACTCTGAGGCCTCATCTTCACTGTCACTTTCCAACCTTGTTGAGGATGGCTCGTTGTCAGGCTGAAAAAGCCTAAAATTTGCCCAGATGGACACACATTTGTCAACCCTTGTATTGGTCAGCCTGTTGCGTGCTTTGGTGTGTGTGTTCCCAAACAAGGACCAGTTGCGCTCTGAGGCGGCTGATGTTGGTGGGATTTGGAGGATGATGGAGGCAACAGGGGAAAGAGCCTCAGATCCACAAAGTCCATTCCACCAGATGGTTGATGAGAAATGTTGGGACGACTGCCATATTGCATCACCATCCCAGACACGGTAGTGATGACACCATAGACCTTGTTGATCTCTGCACCAGACAGGATGCTCTTGCCACCATACTTGGGGTCCAACATGTACGCTGCAGTGTGTATGGGCTTCAGGCAGAAGTCTTCACGCTTTTTGATGTATTTCAGAACTGCAGTTTCCTCTGCTTGGAGCAACAGTGAAGTGGTCAGGGCAGTACGGATTTATTTTCTTACATCTGCAAGCAGAGCCTTAATATCAGACAGCATTGTCTCCCTCAATCTGTGCAATGGCTACTGCTATAGGTTTCAGGAGTTTAAGGCTGCTCACCCCTCTCTCCCAAAATACATAATCCAGGAGGATCCTCCTGATGGGCCTGTCCGTATTTGCAGACTGTGATATGGCCATTTCTTGGAGAGCCTCCTTCCCCTCCAGGAGACTGTCCAACAAGATGACAACACCACCCCAACGGGTGTTGCTGGGCAGCTTCAATGTGGTGCTCTTATTCTTCTCACTTGCTTGGTGAGGTAGATTGCTGCTATAACTTGATGACCCTTCACATACCTAACAATTTCCTTGGCTCTCTTGCAGTGTGTATCCATTGTTTTCAGTGCCATCATGTCCTTGAGGAGCAGATTCAATGCATGAGTAGCACAGCCAATGGGTGTGATGTGAGGGTAGGACTCCTTGTCTGTCACCAGTGCAAATGCATTCTGTGGTCCAAGGTCATTGATGACTGCCTTCAGCTCATCTGCAATGTAGAGACCGGTGTGTCTTGTCCCTTGTGTCTGTGCTCTTGTAGAATACTGGTTGAGGGGTGGAGATGATGTAGTTAATTATTCCTTGCCCACGAACATTCGAAAACCCATTAGAGAAGATTGCACTAGTCTTTTCTCTATGATTTGCTTGACCTTCACTTGAACTCTGTTGAACTCTGTATCCAGCAAATGAGTAGATCAAGCATGTCTAGTTGGAGGGGTGTATGCTGGGCGATGAACATTCAGAAATCTCTTCCAATACACATTGTGTGCGTGTGATCATCAGAGGTGAACCAGTTGCATACACAGCTTAAGCAAGACATTCATCAGCATTTCTCTAACTACGTTCCTCCATTGAGTCAAAAAAAAACTTCTGATTCCAGGAGGACCACGAGCTGTTGCTATCGATAAGTTGTCTGATTCATCATTTTCACCTCGAATAGAAGTAGAGGGCCTTTTGTCAGATGTTTCTTGTTGTGAGCGCTGATGGAACTTGAACTTGTTGCATTCTTCACATGTGATTAGAGTAAAGATTAGAGATAAATTAGTTATACAATTCCATGTGCAGATACAGTGGGGAGAACAAGTATTTGATACACTGCCGATTTTGCAGGTTTTCCTACTTACAAAGCATGTAGAGGTCTGTAATTTTAGGTACACTTCAACTGTGAGAGACGGAATCTAAAACAAAAATCCAGAAAAACACATTGTATGATTTTTAAGTAATTAATTTGCATTTTATTGCATGACATAAGTATTTGATACATCACAAAAGCAGAACTTAATATTTGGTACAGAAACCTTTGTTTGCAATTACAGAGATCATACGTTTCCTGTAGTCCTTGACCAGGTTTGCACACACTGCAGCAGGGATTATGGCCCACTCCTCCATACAGACCTTCTCCAGATCCTTCAGGTTTCGGGGCTGTCGCTGGGCAATACGGACTTTCAGCTCCCTCCAAAGATGTTCTATTGGGTTCAGGTCTGGAGACTGGCTAGGCCACTGTAGATAGTTAAACAGTCAGATTAAAAAACTCCTTTGTAAGATGCATGTTTTAAAATGAAACATGTATGGAAACAGGTGAATTAACACTCCTCAGTTAGCAGGCTCAATTAAGCGAAAACCCACATGGTAGCAAAAACTAACTAGCAGAAATTGTTAACAAGTTAGAAATGATTTAAACACACTTTGCTGTAGGATACTATTTACTAGTTAACAAAAAAATAATGTATGTCGTATAAAATATATTCACCCCTCTCAGTATTGTAATGAAAACTTACCAGTAAGCATGTAGTCCATGGCTCATACAGTATAGTAGTGTGGGCTCAAAAGCATCTCATTAGTGTGCAAGATCTTGAGAATCAGCTGCACATGTGATCGAAGAGTGCACTGCACATGTGATGGTAGAATGCACATTTGCATGCAGAGGGTTGCAATTCCATTGAATTGGGGATAGTTTAAACAAAATATGCCTCTAGACCTAGAATTGCCTTATGTGTATCCCACAGAAAAGGTTCACTCTATTATAAACAAACTTTTTTTTAAATAACTTATATTAAAAATTCCCAAAATTCCCGGGCTTATCTTCCCATGGACATTTCCCGGAAAGTTTCCGGCCCTTTGTAACCCTAATGCAGATAGACGTTAGAAATGCTATCCACAAAATCCTCTGACTCTGGGGAAGTAGATAAAGGTCTTCATTGCCAAAATCCTGAAGTATCCCTTTAATTCTTAATGATGTAGATACCGAGGAACTTGAATCTCTCGACCCGCTCCATTACAGCCCCATAGATGTGGATGTGGGCGTGCTTCCCCCTCCATGTCTTGTAGTCCCCGATCAGCTCCTTTGTCTTGCTGACGTTGAGGGAGAAGTTGTTGTCTTTGCACCACACTGCCAAGTCTCTGACCTCCTTTCTATAGGCATTGTTGTCATGATTAGTGTTGCCAGCAAACTTCATGATGGTGTTGGAGTCGTGCACGGCCACACAGTCGTGGGTGAACAGAGTACAGGAGGGGACTAAGCACACACCCTTGAGGGGCCCCCATGTTGATTGTCAGCTTGTGGATGTGTTATTGCCTACCCTCAGGCGGCCCATCAGAAGTCAAGGATCCAGATGCAGAGGGAGGTCAGGGTTTTTTCTGGAATTAAAGGTGGTGAGCGTTGGAGGAGGCCTGACAATGGGAGAGGTCGGCCCATCGCTATGGCTGAATTTTAGAGAACATTTTAGAGGCACCCGTCTTGGCTGTGTAGTATTTTTTTTAAAGCAAATTTTATGGCATTCCAAAAAATGATCCATGGAGCTGATCGCTTTAAAATGTCACAAATATCTAATTTCCTGATATTCTAAACATTTTGCCATGCAGCTAACGAAAATGTTGCTGTTTTAAGCAAATATTCTGCCATGGAGCAGAGAACATTTTTTTTTTCAGTTTGAAATTAATTTACAGCACTTCTATGCATTTTGCCATGGATAATGCTGTGTTATTTTTATCAAACATAATAACAATACCAAAACTGAAATTCTCAATTCTCCCTGACTGTCTAGCTTTTTTCTACACACTTTTTTGTTTGGGGGGGGGGCAGGGTAGCCTAGTGGTTAGAGCGGTGGACTTGTAACCGGAAGGTTGCAAGTTCAAACCCCCGAGCTGACAAGGTACAAATCTGTCGTTCTGCCCCTGAACAGGCAGTTAACCCACTGTTCCTAGACCGTCATTGAAGATAAAAATGTGTTCTCAACTGACTTGCCTAGTTAAATAAAGGTAAAATAAATAAATAAAAAAATAAAAAATATCTGGGGTTAGTCATTTAAGTTAACACTGAAAGCGTTTTTCCATCCAGAAAATGTGTAAAACATTTAATATATTGTTGTCCCACAGGAGGCCTTTCACCTTTTAGTAGGCCGTCATTGTAAATACGAAATGGTTATTAACTGACTTCCCTAGTTAAAGAAAGGTTAAATAAATAAAATGAATGTAAAAAATGTAAGTAAAGACACTTGCCAGCTGGTCAGCACATGCTCTCAGTACGCATCCTGGTATTCAGTCTAGAGTTTTGTCACCTCTAGTTGCACAGGTGACATGCTGGTAAAATCAGGTAAGTGGTTAAGAGCTGGGTGGGCGGTAGGTAGCTTAGTAGTTAGTGTTGGGCCAGTAACCGAAAGGTTGCTAGATCGAATCCCTAAGCTGACAAGGTAAACCTCTGTCGCTCTGAACAAGGCAATTAAACCACAAGGTAAATAAGAATTTGTTCTTAACTGACTTGCCTAGTTAAATAAAATAAAGAGTTTGAATTCATTATTATTATTAATATTACAGGTTCTAACTTTCATTCTTACTCATGGTAGTTCTTCAAGCCCATGCTACAGATTGGCAGACCAGTAGATAGTACAGCAGCCAATGCTATACATTATAAGAAGCATACAAACAGAACTGCTTACCAAACCTAATCCTAACAACATCATAGCAACAATGGCCAGCAAAGTACTACAGTGATGTTATTCTAAAGATGATGACAGTATCTTATCTAGTGGGTATCCCAGATCACTATCACACTATGTGGGCAGGGGTCCCTGCCATGTGAGGGCTCAGAAAAGCCGCAGGCTGTTCTCCCTCACCCTCAGCCTCCAGGAAAGCTCCAGCATAAAGCAGCCAGCCACAGTCTTACTAGGTCGGCTAGGATTAAACTTCCAGCTGCCAACCTCCTCTCCTTTCTACCCTGTCCAATTTCTGGATCATATATTTTGACTTTCCCCAATACCTTAGCTCTGAATTGTAGTAATGCAATACTTTATAATATCCTCAACATATTTTTGGAGATTCACTCGTATTTACACATATGTAACCAATATATATATATTTCACCATTATTTAACCAGGTAGGCCAGTCGAGAACAAGTTCTCATTTACAACTGTGACCTGGCCAAGATGAAGCAAAGCAGTGTGACAAAAACAGCAACACAGAGTTACACATGAAATAAACAAGCGTACAGTCAATAACACAGTAGAAAAATCTGTATACAATGTGTGCAAATGAAATAAGGAGGTAAGGCAATAAATAGGCCATAGTGGCGAAGTAATTACAATTTAGCAATTAACACTGGTGTGATAGATGAGGATGTGCAAGTAGAAATACTGTTGTGCAAAAGAGCCGAAAAACAAATGTGGGGATGAGATAGGTAGTTGGTTTGGATGGGCTATTTACAGATGGGCTATTTACAGTTTGGCTGTGTACAGCTGCAGTGATCAGTAAGCTGCTCTGACAGCTGATGCTTAAAGTTAGTGAGGGAGATATAAGTCTCCAACTTCAGTGATTTTTTTTATTTGCAATTCGTTCCAGTCATTGGCAGCAGAGAAGTGCAAGGAAAGACCAGTGAAATATACCTGCTGGAGTGCGTGCCACAGGTGGGTATTGCTATGGTGACCAGTGAGCTGAGATAAGGCGGAGCTTTACCTAGCAAATACTTATAGATGACCTGGAGCCAGTGGGCTTGGCGACGAATATGTAGCAAGGACCAGCCAAAGAGATCATAGAGGTCGCTGTGGTGGATAGTGTATATAGGGCTTTGGTGACAAAACAGATGGCACTGTGATAGACTGCATCCAGTTTGTTGAGTAGAGTGTTGGAGGCTATTTTGTATATTACATCACCGAAGTCAAGGATCGGTAGGATAGTCAGTTTTACAAGGGTATGTTTGGCAGCATGAGTGAAGGAGTCTTTATTGCAAAATAGGAAGCCAATTCTAGATTTAATTTTGGATTGGAGATGCTTAATGAGTCTAGCCAGACACCTACAGTAGGTATTTCTAGTTGTCCACATATTCTAAGTCAGAACCGTCCAGAGTAGTGATGCTAATTGGGCGGGTGCGGACAGTAATCAGTTGAAGAGCATGCATTTCGTTTTACTAGCATTTAAGAGCAGTTGGAGGCCACGGAGGAGTGTTGTATGGCATTGAAGCTCGTTTGGAGGTGTGTTTGCACAGTGTCCAAAGAAGGGCCAGATGTATACAGAATGGTGTCGTCTGCGTAGAGATGGATCAAAGAATCACCCGCAGCAAGAGCGACATCATTGATATATGCAGAGAAAAGAGTTGGCCCGAGAATTGAACCCTGTAGCACCCCCATAGAGACTGCCAGAGGTCCGGACAACAGGTCCTCCGATTTGACACACTGAACTCTATCTGAGAAGTAGTTCGTGAAACAGGCGAGGCAGTTATTAGAGAAGGCTGTTGAGTCTGCCGATAAGAATACGGTGATTGACAGAGTCGAAAGCCTTAGCCAGGTTGATGAAGACGGCTGCACAGTACTGTCTTTTATCGATGGCTGTTATGATATCGTTTAGGACCTTGAGCGGACCTGAGGTGTACCCGTGACCAGCTCGGAAACCGGATTGCATAGCGGAGAAGGTACGGTGGGATTCGAAATGGTCGGTGATCTGTTTGTTTACTTGGCTTTTGAAGACTTTAGAAAGGCAGGGCATGATGGTTATAGGTCTGTAACAGTTTGGGTCTGGAGTGTCTCCCCCTTTGAAGAGGGGGATGACCGTTGCCGCTTTCCAATCTTTAGGAATCTCAGATGGTTGAACAGGTTGAACAGACTAGTAATAGGGGTTGCAACAATGGCGGTGGATAATTTTAGGACGAGAGGGTCCAGATTGTCTAGCCCAGCTGATTTTGTAGAGATCCAGTTTTTGCAGTTCTATCAGAACATCAGCTGTCTCGATTTGGGTGAAGGCGAAGCGGGCCGGGGCTTGGGCCAGTTGCTGCGGGGGGTGCAGAGCTATTGGTCGGGCGGTGATTCCCAGGTGGAAAGAATGGCCAGTCGTAGAGAAGCTTATTGAAAGTCTCGATTGTTGTGGATTTGTCGGTGGTGACAGTGTTTCTTAGCCTCAGTGCAGTGGGCAGCTGGGAGTAGGTTGTCTTTTTCTCCATGGACTTTAGTGTCCCAAAACTTTTTGGAATTAGTGCTACAGGATGCAAATTTCTGTATGATACTGTATGATGAAGAAAAAGAAGACTACATTGGTGTGAGTGAAACTAAAAATGTACAGTGAAGCTGGGGCGGACAGGTCAGCTCCAGGCCAGGAGTCAGTAGTAGCTAGTAGCCTCTGCTGTGTTAGAGGCTGTTGTTTGACGTGTGCTGTTTGTTTTGGACCAGTGTTTACTGTGCTCATTTGGACCAGCCATTTAGCCCTCCAACTGTCTCCTAATTACATTCCTAGGTCAGGTGACGCATTACATAAGCTAAATGAGCTTCTCTCTAAATGTGTGTGTGTGTTTGTTTGTTGTACTGTATAATTTATATACTGTTAACAGAAGACAAGGGGAATGTTATCATGTGATTTGGGACATTGCTAGTGTTGATATGTTGATTGAAAGTGCTAAGTTGATTGGTGATGGAATATTTTCATAGGCATTACAAAGGCCCCTTATCAGCAACCATCACTCCTGTGTTCCAATGACACATTGTGTTAGCTAAGTTTATCCAAGTTTATCATTTTAAAAGGCTAATTGATCATTAGTAAACCCTTTTGCAATTATGTTAGCACAGCTGAAAACTGTTCTGATTAAAGAAGCAATAAAACTGGCCTTCTTTAAACTAGTATCTGGAGCATCAGCACGTGTGGGTTCGATTTGTTCCCAAAAAGTTGGAATCACAGAATTGTCTAGAATGTCATTGTATTCTGTAGCGTTAAGATTTCCCTTCACTGGAACTAAGGGGCCTAACCCGAACCATGAAAAACAGCCACAGACCATTATTCCTCCTACACCAAACTTTACAGTTGGCACTATGCATTGGGGCAGGTAGTGTTCTCCTGGCATCCGCCAAACCCAGATTAGTCCATAGGATGCATTCTCTCTCATCACTCCAGAGAACGCATTTCCGCTGCTCCAGAGTCCAATTGCGGCGAGCTTTACACCACTCCAGGCGACGCTTGGCATTGTGCATGATGATCTTACGCTTGTGTGCGGCTGCTCGGCCATGGAAAACCATTTAATGAAGCTCCCGACGAACAGTTATTGTGCTGACGTTGCTTCCAGTGGTAGTTTGGAACTCTGTAGTGAGTGTTTCAACCAAAGACAGACGATTTTTACATGCTTCAGCCCTCGGCGGCCCCCACTCTGTGAGCTTGTGCGGCCTACCACTTCGTGGCTGAGCCATTGTTGCTCCTAGATGTTTCCACTTCACAACAACAGCACTCACAGTTGAGCGGGGCAGCTTTAGAAGGAGAGACATTTTATGAACTGACTTGTTGGAAAGGTGGCATCCTATGACAATGCCACGTTGAAAGTCTCTGAGCTCTTCAGTAAGGTCATTCTACTGCCAATGTTTGTCTATGGAGATTGCATGGCTGTTTGCTCGATTTTTAATTATTTTATATATATATATATATATATATATATATATTTTTTTTTACACTGGTCAGCAACGGGTGTGGCTGAAATAGCCAAATCCATTCATTTGAAGGGGTGTCCACATACTTTTGTGTTTACATATCGTATTTCCCTATTTGTCAACCAGTCCATTTAGAATGTCTGATAAAACTGTTGTAGCGAGGAATGTAGTTTGCGTATCCCGTCGAAGATACCTTTTAATAGGCATTTACGTCTGTAGGCCGCAAACAGCACGTGTGTGTAGAGGGAGCGGTCGGAACGCAATTGAGTTAGTGACACATGGAGGTGAAAACAGAATTTAGGGAGCAGAACTGTGATGCATGGCTTGGTTTATTATTTTTGTTTGTTGTGTACCGCAAATGCACATGCACACATCTTCAAGACAACATTTTGAGTGTATTTATATAGCTACTGGGCGTGGAGGTGATAAATCCACGTGACATTGAAACTACGACTAGACCTTAATGTCTCTGCTGCAGTCAGTGGTGGAGCATAAAGACTCTGCGCTCGAGGTACAGTGATGAGTCGTGACCTGTGTGTGTGTGTGAACAAGACACATTTCATCCTGATCTCATCTACAGGCTTGGGCTGTATCCCAAATTGCACACCATTCCCGACACAGTGCACTACTTTTGGCCAGTGGTCAAAAGAAGTGCACTGTATAGGGAATACGGGTGCCTTTTGCACCGTGTGACATAGAGGTGCAACAATAATTCCCCCGCTGGTCATGGAACAGATGAGAAAAAGAGACCCATGGGACTGGCAGAAATGAGGAAGAGAAAAATGAAGGGGATTTTTCGCTAAGCGCAAACTGAGAGAGCCAATCATTGGCTATTTCTAACTGACCTTGTATTGTTGAAGCAGTTCATTCTTAGCCCGTGTACCAATCTTTTCAGCTAACATTTCCCCCTCCTTGGCACTCCTGTCATTTGCCAAAGACACTGGCCTTTCTTCAATCTTCAAATATGAACATTCTACTATTGATGGCCTCAAGGAGATCCGAGGATTTGATCCGGATTCGATAACCCTCCTAGCTATCCTCTAATCACAAAGGTTATGCAAATAGAACTTTTTTTCCCACCCATCATGGAAAATATGAATGTTAGTTCCTACAACCAACGAGCAACTCCGACGTAAAAATCCAGCTGCATATTGAACGTTGAAATTGCCGAAAGGCCCCTGGAAAATAACAGGAGTGGCAAGGTGTGGAATGTTAGATAAACAGACTGGTATGCAGACTAGTCCCCTGTAAGACTGCTGGTAGAGAATGTTCTCCATGAAACTTGAGAATGAGGCTACTTCTTTTGAAGGGATGGGACCAATGTGAAAGATTAGAAGGGTGTCATCTATTACGTATTTTGTTTAACCGTGACATCAGTAAATGAGTAAATGAGTAAATGAGTGTCCTCAGGCAGTCCCTATTAAACTGGTTACAGTGACACACTTGAGTCTCTCTAGTGATTAATATCTGCGAATTGATTAATGATGCCAGTCAGGCAACCTCAGTATTGAGACTGCCGTTGGGAAAAACTCATTTAACCTAGTGATGACATAATCCTGTTTCATTGGATGGAACTCTTGTTTGTTGACAGTGTATTTCTTGATTCTCTCCAGCCCTGATATGATGAATTGCATCGTGCCATGGGTCTGACTCTACCAGTGTGCTGTAGTGTCCTTCCTGTCCCAGACTCCATCTCTCCCTAGGGGTCTCAGGCTACGACAGCCAGGACATCCCTTCCTCCTGAGAGTGGATGTGTCCCAAATGGCGTCTTATTCCATATTGTGTGCACTACTTTTGACAAGCGGTGCACTATGTAGGGGATAGGGTGCCATTTGGGACACAGTCACGGTCTCAGGTGCCAGTCTGGCTTGGCTACTTCTGTCATCTCTCGGCCTGGTTTGGCTCAGCTTGGCTCGGGGGATCTTCCTCCCCCATCGCCTGGCACGGTGCCCGTCTCGGTGAGCCCGGCATAGTAAGCAGTCAGCTCAATTATCCTTGTCATAGGGTAATTTCCTCCTGTGTGTCCTCCTGTGTGTGTCTCTCTTCAGGGGAAGGGGGAGGGTGGCTGTTGATGCGAGGAAGGTTGGATTTGAGTCCTGTCTGGTTCAGGTAAGGAGAGGGAGTGAGATGAAGGCAGCAGGGATGATGATGAAGTGAGAGGTAGAGAGCAGTTGCTATTCTTAGATGAGATGATTTGTGTCCATCCAGTGATGCAATTAATGGGCTTGGACACGGCACAGAACTTTTGGTAGAAGTTGAACACATCCTACTGTAATGCTTCTGTCTTGGCTGTAATTTACAGTTGGAGCAAGGTTACCTGAAATAGCATGCCTTGTCAACGTATTCCGTGTAGGCTAGAAGACATCCGCCCACAAAAGTAAAACGCTTAGGCAGAGTGACTGTTCCATGAATATATTAAGCACCTAAGAAGTATCTCTTGGGAAATGGTGAATGGGGAGGAAATATTTTAATGGGTAGTCACAGCAGAAACATCATGTGTCACGTTGCTCTCTCAGAATGATTTTGGTCTCATATTGCCTGCAATTTCACCAAGGAATAGCATCGCACGTTTATTCCTAGAGAAAGGACTCCATTTCAAGACAAATTGACTGATTCGTGAAGCGGTAATGAGTATGCAGTTGCCTGTAACAACCTCATCTAGCTGCCCTCCATTCAGTGTCGAAGGCCAGTGTGGGATCTCTGTTGATGCTGAGGCTACAATCAGTTAATCCCTTATTCACCTCTCAGAAGAAATCAGTCGACATATTAGTTTCTGTAAAAATGAGATCTCTTTAGTTGCTGGTGGGAATTCACATTTTCTCTGAAATAAAAATAAAAAACACAGTTCTTCTGTTGAAATTAAAGGACCACTCTGCCTTAGTCTATAAATCAGGACATAAGACTATTAAAAACACCAGCAAATCAGCTCCAAGTGATTTTAATTTTGGAAATTTGTTCCAAAGTATTCCCACGCAGAATAGAGAGAGATGTGATGGTATACGAATGGAGGCAAGGTTTGAAATGATTGTTTCAGTCAAATATTATATCTGCTTGGGCTTCTTATGGTCGATTTTGCTGTCTGCATATTATATGTAATTATGTTTCGGCCCCCTGACCAAGCCGCTCAAGAAAAAATTAGCCCGTGGCCAAATATAGTTGATGATCCCTGCTATAATGCCATTGGTGCTGGTGATAATTGTAAAATGCTGTTTACTGAAGTGTCTTTCAAAATGTGATTTTAGCGTACCATCGTAGGGGTGACTGGTCATGGATCAAGGATGTGTCATTTACCAATTTAATAGGGTAAATATAATTATTTAATCCTATACGTGTCAATCTGTTAGTGAATGGCGAACTTCCTAATACTCACATATGCTGTCTGAAGCATAGGGTCTGAATCTTGCAACTGCCATGGAAAGATTTTCACTGCCTGTATAAGGCTCCATTTGATTTCCTTGTTTTACCATCGCTTCTTGAAATGTCCCTGGGTGCACTTTGGGGTCTCAATTCCTAGTACCTGATGCTGTGGCAGATTCATGAGTCCCTATGGCCCAGATGATTTGTTTGTATGCTATATTAATGCTGTAAATTCAGCCTGACAAGTGCATTTTATGATCTCTGCTGCTGACTGTTCAGCACAAGTACAGAAACACTTCAACCGTGCTGTAATGAATCTACCAATGAAAAACATCTGGGTCATCTGAAAATGTCCATCCATCCCAGTCGTAAATAAATGTCTGAAATGTGAACAGAAAATGACCTAATGAAGGTGCAGGGTCAAATTAGAAAGCTTTACACAGGATGTGTCTAAGTTTTCAAAGAGGGCAAAGGATTCTGTAAAAGGTTAAGGAGCCTTTAAACAGCGGAAGTCCGACCCCGACCACTCTCAGGCATTTACAGACCTGTTTGAAGTCTGCCCTCAACGTATCCCACGTTAGAGGGTCCCCCTTGTTTCCCCTGTAAATGCTTTGGTCCCCCCCCCCCCCCCGAGGTAGACGGTAGTTGATGCTGCTCCTCGGCTAAGACAGGAACAGGCACCATGACTTGGCCCATGATGCTCTTTCTGTGGTCCATATGGTGATTTAAAAAAGCAAACATCCAAACTTCTCATTCAAGGGAGCTGTGATATGTTAGGCATTCCCACGTTTAGTGTATTATTAAGCAGAGGTTGTCTGGTAGTCACTAGACATTGTAATTAGGGATGCATGATATATATCGGTGAACATATCGGAATCGGACGATATTAGGTAAAAATGCCAACATTGGTATCGGCCGATGTCAAGTTTAACGCCGATGTGCAAAACCCGATGTCAAAGCTGATGTGCATACGTATATAACGTAGGTACATGATGTAATGACGCCATGTAACATGTAGAACTATACGTGCAACACAGCATTCCTAACCTAGCCCACAATGTCTGCTGTCTGAATCGAGCAGTCAACAGGTCGAGCAGTCATTTGAAAGAGTAACAAAATTTCAGCGAGACAACTCAAAGACGAAATCCATTAAAGCCAAGATAATGGGATTCATAGCACCGTGACAATCAACCTTTCTCTGTAGTGGGTGATGTTGGCTTTCACTTACTGGTTGAGCACCGGTACACACTACCAAGTGCACTATTTTTCAGATGTTGCCCTACTTGAAGGCTAACCGCAAAGTCCACTGTGGTGGATAATCCTTATTGTGGCTAACTTCACATAGATGGGTCTCGACCATTAATCAAATAAGAACTGTCTTATAAATTAGGGTAATTTTAGATGACATCTAGCTATATAGTTAGCTAGCTAAGTACATTGTTTGCATCCATGAGCTAGCTTGCTTTTTTTTATGACCAGCACTGTAGGTGCGCGAGACAACTTTACCAGCATCATAGCATACATATCGATGAATCATTGTGACATATGAAATACGAGTGATAGTGTAATCAATGTGTAATAACTACGTAAAAAATATATGAACACGTAACATTATGTGATGGGCAGTCATATTCAGGTCCTGATTGGTCAACAAGTTTATTTGACACGTCAAATAGTTTGAAATAGTATGTTTTTTGACACGCAAAGACCCAAATGGCGTTCCATAGAAATCCTGGTTGAGAATGAAATGACTGAACAAATGAACAACAAACCAGCACAGCAAGTAAGTGAAAGAAATAGGTTTTGATTATGTTTACTGGTAATGGGGACATAGGTAAAAGCCATCACTTTTGTGTGTGTAACCTTTATTTAACTAGGCAAGTCAGTTAAGAACACATTCTTCTTTACAATGACGGCCTACCCCATCAATTTATGTGCCGCCCTATGGGACACCCAATCACGGCCGGATGTGATACAGCCTGGATTCGAACCAGGGACCGTAGTGACACCTCTTGCACTGAGATGCAGTGCCTTAGACTGCTGCGTCCGTGTATGTTTTAACTATTAACTATTTAATTTTACCAGAATGCTTAAAAGGCCGCAAAAATGTTAAATATCGGGTATAGTTTCTTTTTTTGGCAAAGAAAATATTGGTATCGGCCAAAAATGGCATATCTGTGCGTCACTGATTGTAATGCATATAACATCCATATGTGAGTGTTTGGATATTTGGCTCAACAACAATTAGATGTAGTACTTGTGTATGAAAGTAAGTACATTTTCACGTGGTAAAGCTGTACGCTCAGATAAGTGCTTTTTCTACTCCTCACTGGGAAATGTAATGGATGATATGTCTAGGTCAAGATAGTGAGTGCTTAGGGCTAGACTAAACAAACGGAATACTCTGCATTTTTTATCGAGTTACTGTCTCTGCATTCCACCCCTGATGGCACATGTAAAGTCCTCCACTCTTCTTCTATGGTGTTACTGTTTACTCAAGTGAGCTGCCGTAATGCAGTATTGGATGAATAGCCGTCAGCGGCATCAAACGCTTTGTCAGTGCGTCTCGGCAGCCATTGTTTTGGGGGTGTAGGAGTCGGAGCAGTGGCAGTGTTCTGGAGCTGTGCATAAATATCTCCCAGCAGCCTTTTCATGTGGCCCCCTTCTAGTCGTGCTCCTGGCCAGGTCTCCATCCAGCCGTCTCTCGCTCTCTCTATCTTCCTTTGTCTTAACTATGTTATTTCCCACAGACATTCGGCTTTGTTTTCTCTTTCTAGCCACAATTTATCCGCTCCTGGTTGAAAATATTATAATTCTCCCATTTTTTATTTACCGAATAGTATCCATTATCTCTGAAGTGCAGGTTATATAAGTCCTCTTTATTATGCCAAATGAGAACCAGACAGTACTTTTATTGAGTTATTTCACCGATTAACCCTACACACTGCCGGTCTGAAGATTTGAACGAAGTTACATTAGTCTGAATGCTGTATTCCTCATAGGGAAATGTGGAGGAAAAATGTCTTCCTCAATGAATATCTGTAGTTTTTCTAAATCAATCCATAAACAAGATCAGCTTTAAAACCATATTTTTCTTTCTTTTCTTCCATGAGATACAAACAGTTGTTTGCATCATTTCTTGTTTTGTATATATTTATTTTGTGGCTTTACAATTTTTATTACAATTATTTTGAAACTGGACTAATATAATTTAAGTGATAATACCCTGGAAGCTGGTATTTGGAGGATATATTGGCACGAAGTCGAGGTCCGGCAAACCGTGCCGATATATCCTTCAAAAGCCGGCTTCGAGGGCATTATCACTTTTATACAACAGGTTACCAACCTATTCAAATAATGATTGACATATTTTCAGAAAAAACATTATTTTTATTAATTTCTTCATACTATTTCATCTTTCTTCAAGATATAGTCCCGACACAA
The DNA here is from genome assembly GCF_021184085.1 of Oncorhynchus gorbuscha. NCBI lineage: Eukaryota > Metazoa > Chordata > Actinopteri > Salmoniformes > Salmonidae > Oncorhynchus > Oncorhynchus gorbuscha. The sequence goes on from NC_060184.1 coordinate 57,334,687, forward strand.
ATCTAGAGTTGCTACCCAAGCCGGCTGGTCGTTTGTTCTATCGGTTCGGTTGCCAGAGACGCGACCAGTTTTTTTTTTTTTTTTTTTTCTGTATCTATGGACGCACTTCCAGTCATGAGATAAACTTTTGTTATTGACCAAATACTTATTTTCCACCATAATTTGCAAATAAATTCATAAAAAAATCATACAATGTGATTTTTCTGGATTTTTTTCTCATTTTGTCTGTCATAGTTGAAGTGTACCCATGATGAAAATTACAGGCCTCTCTCATATTTTTAAGTGGGAGAACTTGCACAATTGGTGGCTGACTAAATACCTCTTTGCCCCACTGTATATATATATATATATTTCAGTTAATTGAGGTAACGTGTGCATGTAGGTAGGGGTAAAGTAATTGAAACTAAACGAGGAGAGGGTGAACAATGGGAATTTGTTTATGTTTAAAATTTTTTTTAGTTTGTTTAGTTTCAATGACTACCCCTACGTGTACACGTTACCTTCGTTAACTCAACTAACCCGTACCCTTGCACATTGACTCAGTGTATATAGCTTTGTTATTATAATTTTGTGTTACTATTTTTCCTCTAGTTTATTTAGAAATTGTTGGTCGGTATAGGCCGTCATTGTAAGTATCAATTTGTTCTTAACTGACTTGCCTAGTTAAATAAATGTTATATAAAAAAACTACATCTGTTGTATTCAGCTCATGTGACAAATAAAATGTGTTTTGGTTAAAGCAGACATAGATAGCATAGTGTATATGTCCACATGCATCCTATGCCGTCTAAAGAGACCAGGCTAAGATATAATACCATATATGATGAAAGGTTTTACGTAGATGTCATAGTTGTCCACATGGGAAAGAAATTATATCTCAAGAAAAGAAAATGGCGCTATGCTACTTCTTCTGTTTCTGATTTCTGGATGGCTGAGTGGACTGGCGGCATTGAAAGAGGAGCATTGAAAGAGGAGTGCATCCGCAGTCACTTCTAAGACTCTGGCACCTTGTGGTGAAGTAGGGCTTAGCTAGGCTAATCTAGAGAGCTAATTGACCATGCAGTAAATCAGTTGTATATATGAGCTGGAGCTATCAGAGCAGGTGTGTAAATAATTACCCGCAGTGGGGATTGCCTCCCGGCACCAAGGCTGCAGTAGATTGGCCAGAGCAACCAACCAACCAACCAACCCTCACTGACAGGCAGTAGCACAGTCCACACTGCAGATGGGGAAAGACGGGGCCAACAATGCTGCTGCTGCCCAATGTTTGTCATGGTTTTTGAGAGATAAAAATCACTCAGTGAATAGTTTGTTGTGATGTTACCATTGGTTACCATGCCAAACAATATAACTTATCCCTCCCTTAATTTTGTCTGAGCTCCAGCCTGTGTTGAACCTTTTTTCAGTGTTAATTTCAACACTGCTAGCTGGCTCTGTGGTCCAACCCACACATTCCTCCCAGGCTGTTTTCATCTGGAGTCAGGCAGATAATTGGCCAGCTCTCTTACATGTGTCAACGTTGCAAGACCCTTGTTGACTTCACACAGCACAGATGCATCCTAGTGCCCTGCCTGCCTGTGTTTGTGTATGTGGTTGCGTGCGCCGGGACCTCAGACAGAGGTTTCCGCGTCCCCTGCCTGTGCAGCTGTGGCAAAACTTGCCCTTTTGGGGGCTCTGTGATGCAAGCTCTACCCTAAGATGATACCGTGTCACGGGTGGGATAGGTTTTCTCTCCTCCACTGTGAGCTTTGACAGATTAGACCTGTCTGTCTAATAAGCTATGTAATGTACTCCAACCAGTGGAGCTTCCAATTGTGTCAATTCTGCTGCAAATTGAATATGGTGTATGTGAATGGGGCTCCCGTGATAGTCAACATTGTCTGTTCATTGTTCAGAGCCGTTAATCCTGTGGCAGCATAATGGTGAGATGTAGAGTGGTTAGGCTACCCAGAGAGGTCTTGTTAAATGGCTGAGCTTTGGGAGAGTCTGTGTCTGTCTGTCTCTCTGTTTCTGTCTGCCTGCTTGTCTCTTGGCCTCTCTCTTTGATGAGGACAGCCTCTGCAGACCCAGTCTTTTCAAGCCTCCGTTGCTTAGTTACAGGGAGCGGAGTGCCTGTGGGTCTCAGCTGGGCTTGTTGTGGAGCTTGGGGGCGAACCAACCACCCCCTCTCCCCTGCTCCCCGTCCTTGAATCCCAGTCCTCTGAGCTTCAAAGGCAGGCAGGCAGGGTGCCAGATCTTTATGACCCCCTTCATCCTCTCACCCACTCACATCCCCACCTGTCCTATGATCTGCTCGTCTCAGCAGATCTACCGTTGCCTCGACGATGACTCATTATTAACGGTGGAAATATGTTTGACTTGAACCTTGGCCCACAAGGAATTTAAATCTGTTAGAGGGAGCGACTCGACTCGAGAGCTGTGGAAACGATGGTTCAAACATTATTCGAAATATGGAAGTGATTGTGGAAGTTCCACTCATTTTGTGTGTGTGTGTGTGCCTGTGTTAGCTGGTCTTCTCATCGTCCCTGTTCCAATACTGTGAACCAGATTCCCCGCTCATGGTTTCCCGGGACTAAACTCTATATGAGCGGTACCTAGTGGGGCCCTAGCTACTCATCTTCCATTGAAGCTGGGGTTGGCCGGAACCTGGCGGAGCATGATACCTCACTGTCTCCACTGGCTGCACTGCTTCAACTCCCGGCTAATTGCAGCCATCCATCTCCTCTAAACGATCCGTCCTCAGCACTAAAATACCAGGCTCTACAAACGCTAACTAACCACATTGGTATGTATGACAAGATATATACCACAAGGAGGAAGAATCCAGGGAAACTTAGGCGCGGGTTTTGAATGCGCGTTCATTGAGTAATTCCGATTTTCTTTTTTGATAATGGGGTTTGGTCTTGTGTGTTTTGGTGTGACTTGGTAACTTCTCTACTTGTTCTGTCTCACTGGATGATAATCTGTTGTATTCTATCCCCTGCTGTATACCCACTGACCTCTATCTGTTGTGTTCATTTATCTTCACCGGCCTCTCATCTCCCTCGTCTTTCTGCTGCTCTACCAGACTGCCTGGTATTTGTAGCACAATGGGATACCAGTGATTCATGTCAGAACCACACACCGAGGAAACTATTTGATTACATTTGTTTTTTTTAAGTTGGTGACTGTAGAGCTGGAAAGCTGGGTAAAAACATACCAGGCTCTTTACCTCCAAGATAAATCTGTTTCTTTTGTTAAAGATGTGGTTTTGATAGATAAATGGCAAGGTGTCTTCTAGTATTATGCAGGTTGTGGTTATATGAAGTATGTTAGTTACTAGTTTCCCTTATGAATGTTTTTGAATGGCTTATTAAGCATTGTAAGGTGACATTATCTTATCAGTTGCCTCTACTACTGTAGCGTCTTCCCAGGGCGAGGAGAGGATATGGCTCGTCCTCTAGACAGGGAATGCCTTCCCATCTGTCCACGCTCACAGGAAGTGCGGGACAAGTGAGTGTGGCACAATGTGTCGGCTCACAGATGGCTTTTAGAACAGACCATTGGAAGCGTCCCTTCAATAGGCTATAAGGACGTTGGCTCTAATGATGTCATTAAATGGCAAGAACTGCTCATCAGCTCTGACTCGCAACTTTACATTTTTTTTTGTGGCTAAAGCAATACATGAATAGCACTTTTTCCTCATACTAGGATGACACTAACCTCTATCATTCATTTAGAGTGAAAACAGCACCAAAGGTCATTCATATTGCATGTTGGGTAAGTATACCTATTAAGCAGCAAAATCTAAGTTTAGACATCTCTAACACATACTACCCTGATTGTATAGAAATACAAATGTATCTCTCATGTGAGGTTGTATGACTATACTTACAACATTTGTTGATTATAAGACATACAAAACTGACATTTATTGTGTACTATTGTACTAATCTACACGCACAACTTTCAATAAATTATCTGAACACTGATTTACATTTGCGGTACTGCCATTCTTGTTAATTAGTTCATCTTGTCTTCCTAAAGCCTGTCTGAAGACTGTTTCAAATCTCCCTCCCTACTGTTGTATTACAAAGGTTTTGGTCCACCACCTGTACACCCTATCACCTGGATGAATGAAGGATAACAATATGACAACGCCCCCACCCAAAAGTGCATGAGTAGTCGCCCAATAGTCATCTTCTTGTCCCTCATTTTGTTAGCATTTTTATCCACCACTTTATAGGTCTTCTGTCCCTGATATCCCTCAACCCTCGTCTTATTCTTCTCTCTCTGCATCAACCACTACTTGTTTATGCCAAACGTCTTGGAGAGAGTACAGAGGTTTTTAATTGTTTTCTAATTGTTCCTAATCTTGGTAACGGCACCATGGCTAGATGCATAACTGTAAGTTTTGTGTTTTTTTTATATATATTTTTTTATTACACTTAAATCTGAACAAAAAACATTTATGCTCACTATCATGTTAGGGATGTTAATACACTATCCCCATGTGTTTCAATGCAAACCAGGATTAATAGGAGCATACTGGGCTTAATTGGAACAACTGTGATTTATGGTGAAACAGAATAGCAAAGTCAGCTCATAAAATATGTGGAAGCCAATGATTTGGGGTATACATATATACTATAATATTATGCAGAGTTAGTATTGATCATGTTGAACAATTATTTACATTTTTTCCATTTCCATTCTGTCTATAGAGTTCTTTTTGTGCTACTGTACCCTTTCAGCTCACCTGAGATTAATGTGAAATGTACATTAATGGCATCTACAGTGGCGCAGCGGGCTAACGTTCAAAGGAGGGAATGCATCTCAGTGCTTAAGGCGTAACTATAGTACCTGCTTCGAATCCAGGCTGTATCCAGGCCGTGATTGGGAGTGCCATAGGGCGGCGCACAATTGGCCCAGCGTCGTCCGGATTTGGCCGGAGTAGTCCATCACTGTAGATAAGAATGTGTTCTTAACTGACTTGCCTAGTGAAATGCCTAGTTAAATAAAGTCTAAATCAATCAAATAAAAACAGTGCCTTCAGAAAGAATTTAAACCCCTTGACCGTTTCCACATTTGTGTTGTGTTACATTTTGATCCCACTTTGTATTTAATTGTAGTTTTTGTCAACGATCTACAGAAAATACTAATGTCAAAGTGGAAGAACACTTCTGAAAATTACAACACTAATATATCTTGATTTAGATAAGTATTCAATCCCCTGAGGCAGTCACAGGAAGTTGGTCTCACCTTAATTGTGGAGGACGGGCTCGTTCCAGCCATTATTATGACCCGTTCTTCCTCAAGCAACCTCCAATGGAGTCCATACATGTTAGAATCACCTCTGGCAGCTGTGAGTATTTCTGGTTAAGTATCTTAAGAGCTTTCCACACCTGGATTGTGCAACATTGGTGCATTTGTTGTTTTAAAAATTCTTCAAGCTCTGTCAAATTGATTATTGATCATTGCTAGACCACCATTTTCAGGTCTTGCCATAGATTTTCAAACAGATTTAAGTAAAGACTGTAACTCGGCCACTCAGGAACATTTACGGTCTTCTTGGGAAGCAACTCAAGTGTAGATTTGGCCTTGTGTTTTAGGTTATTGTCTGGTGGAAAGCAGACTGAACCAGGTTTTCCTTTAGGAGTTTTCCTCTTCTCCATTCCATCTATTTTGCATTCTGAAAAACTCCCCAGTTCATTAACCATTACAAACATACCCAGAACATGATGCAACCACCACCATGCTAAGAAAATATGGAGAATGGTACTCAGACATAACACTGCATTCAGGACAAAAAGTTCATTGCTATTCTACATTTCTTTGCAGTATTATTTTAGCGCCTTGTTGCAAACAGAATGTTTTGGAATATTTGTATTCTGTACAGGCATATTTCTTTTCACTCTTATTGACTCACGACGTTTCAGCTTTTCATTTTGAATGAATTAGAAAAAAAACAAAACACAATTCCACTTTGATATTATGGGGTATTGTGTGTAAGCCAGTGACCAAAAAATATAACTTCAATCAAATGTTTATTCAGGTTTAACACAACAAAATGTGGAAAAAGTCGAGGGGTGTGAATACTTAAAAAAATATATATATATTTTTTTTATTTAACCAGGTAGGCTAGTTGAGAACAAGTTCTAATTTACAACTGCGACCTGGCCAAGATAAAGCAAAGCAGTTTGACACAAACACAGAGGAGTAACATGGAATAAACAATAAAAAAGCCAATGACACAATAGAGTCAATTTATTTATTTTTACCTTTATTTTACTAGGCAAGTCAGTTAAGAACAAATTCTTATTTCTTATTCTTATCAATGACGGCCTAGGAACAGTGGGTTAACTGCCTGTTCAGGGGCAGAATGACATTTGTACCTTGTCAGCTCGGGGATTAGAACTTGCAACCTTCTGGTTACTAGTCCAACGCTCTAACCACTAGGCTACCCTGCCGCCCCAATGACAGCAGAAAGAACAGAACGTCTATATACAGTGTGTGCAAAAGGCATGAGGAGGAGGGCAATAAATAGGCCATAGTAGCGAAGAATTACAATTTAGCAGATTAACAATGGAGTGATAAATGAGCAGATGATGATGTGCAAGTAGAGATACTGGTGTGCACGTTCGGAAGGCACCGTATGTATAACAATGTAAGGTTAATTTAATAGTGAAATAAGACAAAATATATTTTAAAATGTAAGCTGTGAATACCTGAAATCTACTATCTTGTTGTGTTTCACCAAGTTATGATGCTGCTGTGTGACTGACATGTAGGCACGACTGCTCGCATGAAAAACCCATCTTTTCAATTGGTAGGAAATGGTGATTATATTATTATGTGCATATATCAGCACGTTAATCTCTAAAATGTACATAAAGTATGATCACTTTATACGAGAAGGTACTAAAAATATCTGGAAAATGTGTAGAAGTTGTTTTAGCAGCTTTGAAATTGACCACTAGTGGAAACTTACACAACTGTCAGTAACTTCATTGTAAAACATCTCATTGGCTTAGAATAAAAACTGATATCACACTCAGATTAATTGGTTGAAACATTAAACAGCAGGGGGAAATATATTTTCTCGTTGAATCCAAGATAGAATTTGGCTTAATGGGTACCTGGGCTTAATGGGTACCTGGGCTTAATGGGTATGTTAATCCATTAAAATATTGAAACCTTTACAGTCAATGCCCGTGTCTGGTCTCTGTATTGGCTGTGACCACTGTTAATACGGCCCGCCATAGTAACCACGATCAGGGCTAGAGTCCAGGCCAGGGTGCATGTGTAAACACTGCCCCGGGTTTGGCGGGTGGGCTGCTGGCTTCCTGTATAAGGATTTAGTGGTCCATTGTTGACGAGACCCGCTGAGTATTGACCTTCAGGTCTGGCTGTGTTTGTGTGTGGTGCTGCAGCGAAGGTCAGCAGTCTCCCTTCCTTTCCCTGACCCCCCTGCTGGGGCTCCATCCACTTGGCTCCAACTTAATGAGAAACCACCCCTGGAGAAGAGTAGACACACCCAGGGATACTCTGTCCCCATACCAAGGACTTTTTGGTTGAACACACAATGATACGTTGTATTTTTATTTAGAAATGTGAAAATAATGATATAAATAAATAATATTCTGTATATCAAATTTTCTATATCTCCCTCATATTCCTCTGGGATCTCATTTGGGACTTTGTAAAAATGACTCCCATTCATTTGAATTTTGTGACTGCAGATAGAAGTTTGTGGTATAGTAAATAGTTTTTACAGAAAGTGTCCGGTTACTTTCATAAGTTTGTGCTGGTCATGTACTGTATTGTCTGGGCTTGGTTTTCACTAAATGGTGATAGTGACTGACTGGGGAATTAGATTAACAAGCAACAACACTGAGGGGATTTGATATTCAGTCAATGCTAGGTTCTCAGAATGATATCAAATGAATCGACTGATACTACTATTTACTCTCCTACTTCTAGTTGTATTGTATGCATTTACTCACACATTCCATTAGTCTGGCAAGCAGATTTGTCTTACAGTGTGTTTCCGTGATGGAACGTGGTGGCGATGCAGCGGGGCTGTTGATGTCGCTTTAGCCGGACTCTGATCATTTAGCGCCGTTGGCATTGTTAGCCGTTCTGGGTGCTCTGCGCCGTGTGGGATGAAGTCCCATTTATCTCTCCCCAGTCTGCATAGAGAAGTAGGCATAAACATTGCCTGGTTGAAGTGAATGCTGGGATAATGATGGAGAACGGAGAGAGATAACCGGAGAAAGAAGTGACCCACACTCCCAGAATCAGGAGGCAGATGGTAAAGGAACAGGGTGGTGTGTGAGGTCAGTTAGCCGTGTCACATCCCAGGCTGTTAAGCTCTTATTGACTCCATTTATCAGGCCTTTATTTGACAACACTGCTTTTCCTCCTCACTGCACATTCATACAGGGGACACTTAGCATCTCTCTGTTTTAACACTGACTTATGACCTTGTTGGTTTGGTTCACACACACACACACACACACACAAAGATAGCAATCTTGGTACTGAAATATTAATTTCTTCTTGAGGGTGTTAATTGTTCTGAGACTTAATGAATCTCAATGTGTCAGTGTTGACTTTCATCAAGATCAGGGTTCATTATGTTCAGATATCACAGAGTAAATGTTTAAACCTACATTAATACACAGTTTAATCACTCTTGACATTTAAAGCCACACGAAAGAGAAGATAAAGCCAGATGAATGAAAAAAGAACTAAGCATAGTTATCTTTGTCTCTCTAGCCAAGAACACTGACGGTCATGTTTCTTTATGAGTGGAGTTTCACTGTGTTCAGTGTTTAAACCAGCGTCATGAGGTAGTAACCTGGAATGCAGTTCAATTAACAGGTGTGCCTTGTTAAAAGTTCATTTGTGGAATAAAGCCGGAAACGTTCCACATGGATGTTGGTCCATGCTGATGCAATGGCATCAAGCAGTTGCTGCATATTGGATGGCGGTAGACCACCAGCCTGTACCGTTGACACCAGGCAGGATGGGTCCATGGACTCATGCCGCTTACGCCAGATCCTGACTCTGCCATCAGCATGCCGCAACGGGAACTGGGGTTCATCAGACCACGCAATGTTTTTCCACTCCTCAATTGTCCAGTGTCGGTCGCATTTCCACTGGGGCCGCTCCTTCTTGTTTTTATCTGATAGGTGTGGAACCCGGTGTGGTCGTCTGCTGTAATAGCTCATCCGTGACAAGGATCAATGAGTTGTGCGCACCGAGGTGTGGTTCTGTACACCACTGTTGTACTGCTCTGTTATTTGTCTGTTTGTGGCCAGCCGTTCTCTTTCGACCTCTCTCATCAACAATGATTGGATGATTTTGGTTTGTCGCGTCATTCTGGGGAAACACTAGACACTGTCGTTCAGAAAAGCCCCGGAGGGAAGCCGTTTCTGAGATACTGGATCCGGCGTGCCTGGCACCGACGATCATACCACGCTCTAAGTCGCTTTGGTCACTCGTTTTGCCCATTCTAAAATTGAATCGAACAGTAACAGAATGCCTCGATGCCTGTCTGCCTGCTTTATATAGCAAGCCATGTGACTCACTGTCTGTAGGAGTGATCCATTTTCGTGTACAGGGTGGCCTGTTTTCTTGTCCCGGACAAGCATTAATGTCGAGTCCTGGAGATTTAATCACCATCACAGGGGTCCACACACACTCAGCCATCAGTATAAGAGATGCAACCAGAGATTTGAGACAGTCACAGCAGACTGCTGAAGTCATGGAGAAGAGAATCCGGAGACGTGCATCTCCTTTTGTCTAAATCACTTGACTAAATCTCCTTTATTTGTTTTATATGCCTTTCCTCTCTTCTCGGAAGGATGACTGTGTGTGTTCTACTCAGCAGCAGTTTCTTATGACACATTTCAGCACAGTGATACACACTGTACACATTTCTAAGTTTTTAAGGTTGAGTTTAGGCATTAACTCAGAATGATTCAGGTTTGGGATAGGCTTAAAACAAATATGGAAAAACAACTTCCTATTGCTGTATTTGAACTTCCAACATTGGGAGTCAGATGCTTTCTGCTCTCACTGTAACCCCTAGTGGGCGGTTTCCGTGTCATCTCCCGACGTCCTCGGACACAGATGGACGTCGAATACCGACTTGTGTCATGGGTGACCTGGCTGTATATAAACCAGGATTACCCCTGACTGCTGAGCTACTGGATCTCACTGAACTGGTCCTACACTACCATCACACACACTGTTATTGCCCGTCACAGTAAACCTGTTACTGCTGTTGTAGGGTCATTCATAAGTGAGGAATCACGTTTGGGTTTGAAAAGCCAGTGGGGATAACACCGTCCTGACTATTTGCCCAGGCCATTTAGCCAGCTGTGTCAGGAGAGGTTCTAGCCTCGTGCTTTACCACTTCGGGGTGAATTATCTTCAGAAATACCAGTTTATCGCCAGGCTCTCTGACTCTATCACACAAGTCCCGTACTCGTTTTCCAATGCTGCTACCACCACCAGGGTCAGGAGAAATTGAACTTCTTTTATCAACCAGTTCTCCAGTCCAGTGAGGAAAAGTGCACTTCTTTTAAACAGGACATATGCCGTTTGTGACCCTGGTCGTCTGTAATGCTCTGGTACATCTTGTCAGGCACGTCCTGCAGCTATGAGGAAAACATGCTTGAAAGGATCGGTTGAATTATCGGGTTGAGTGGAGTCAACCTTGTGACTCTATGTCCTTGTCTATGTGCCCGTCTCGCCACACTGAAGGGTGGCGTCATGCTAATCCTGGATCACATTTGTGTAATTGAATTTTCCTTATTTAGCCAGGATAGTCCACTCAGTAACAATTACCACTGTGTTCCAGGGAGTCCTGGGTTCCATGGAATCAATAAAAACATACACGTCACATCAAGGTTTACTCTATAACACGCCATACACAGAAGCATATACTACATGTGCAGTAGCATACATACAAAAGCAAGATCACATTACATCTACTAGATGCGTGTACTGCTCTTCTCGTCTCCTCTCCTTGTCTCCTTCCAGATTGCAGACTATAAAGACTAGTTTCATTTGCTAACTAAGGAAAGAGGGTATGAGTATAGGGTTAGTCAAGCTCAGGATCAAGTGTTACATGAAAGAAGACTACGCTCTCTACCAAGATGACAACCGAGATCCTATAATTTGTGAATAACAGGATCTCTGACACACAGTCAGTCAGAGATGCCATGGAGTTGGCGCAGCCATCTGGTCTCTCCTGGCTGGTGTCTCCGTAGTAAGTTCTTGATGAATCATTGGGTTTTCTGCTCTTTGTGCTGTCTGTCTGGTGACTTGTAATGACGAACTGCCAGCCCTGGGCCTAGCTGGTCCAATGTGCTACAGTGACAGGACCAGCCTGCCTGGCAGCCTGCCGACCCACACTGCCCTCGGTGATGGTGAAGGGATGGAGGGACAGCGATCAGGAGCTGTGGCCACTGTCCATGTAAGTCTGCAGCGGTTCGGCTCAATATATGAGGGCTCAGACAAGGAGCTGCAGCAGGGGAACCTGATGTACCTCATTGATGTGTCAGCTTGGCCAAGCACCCTGCGATCGCTGTGGGAGTGAGTGTATTAAGTGGCGTTTTGATGTTGTCATTCTGTCAACACCGGTGCCCAAAAAGACCCTTGGCTCACTGAGAAATGGCCCGTAAATCCAATGTATTCTGTCAACACCGGTGCCCAATAAGACCCTTGGCTCACTGAGAAATGGCCCGTAAATCCAATGTGTTTGTTGGATGCTTGATTCATTTGAACAAATGTTTGTTGTCAGCGGAAGTGGATGGAAGTTGAGCTGCACAGATGCAGGACTGATGGTAGGATTATGGGAATACAGGGTGTGTGTGTGTACAATGCAGTCGCACTGACTATGATTATTTGCAAACAAAATACAATTATTGTGGATAGTCTGATTAATATGATAGTTTGATTAAGACCTTCACATGCTTTGAAAGAAGAACGATTTCCCTAATAATTCTGTTGAAGAACTATTTCCCTCATAATCCTGTTTACATGGCCACATCTGAAATCAAGCTACTTGATGGACTTTGATAAATGCAGAAAATCTCAATAAAAATAAGAGTTCTACCACTGCGACCATGTTATTTTTGGGAAGCCTATTTGATTCCGAGTTCAGACGGTACAGTGCATTCGGAAAGTATTCAGACCCCTTGACTTTTTCCACGTTTTGTTACATTACTGCCTTATTCTAAAATGGATTAAATAAAACAAAATCCTCATCAATCTACACACAATACCCCATAATGACGAAGCAAAAGCAAGTTTTTAGAAATGTTTGCAATAAATTGCAATAAATTAAAAACTGAAATATCTTATTTACATAAGTATTCAACCCCTTTGCTATGAGACTCGAAATTGAGCTCCTGTGCATCCTGTTACCATTGATCATCCTTGATGTTTCTACAACTTGATTGTGGTAAATTCAATTGATTGGACATTATTTGGAAAGGCACACACCTGTCTATAAGGTCCCACAGTTGACAGTGCATGTCAGAGCAAATACCAAGCCTTGAGGTCAAAGGATTTGTCTGTAGACAGGATTACGTTGAGGCAAAGATCTGGGGAAGGGTACTAAAACATTTCTGCAGCACTGAAGGTGTTCAAGAACACAGTGGCCTCCATTATTCTTCAATGGAAGAATTTTGGAAACCCCAAGACTCTTCCTAGAGCTGGCCGCCCGGCCAAACTGAGCAGTCGGGGGAGAAGGGCCTTGGTCAAGGAAGTGGCCAAGAACCCAATGGTCACTCTGACAGAGCTCCAGAGTTCCACTGTGGAGATGGGAGAACCTTCCAGAAGGACAACGATCTCTGCAGCACTCCACCAATCAGGCCTTTATGGTAGAGAGGTCAGACGGAAGCCACTCCTCAGTAAAAGGCACATGACAGCCCATTTGGAGTTTGCCAAAAGGAAGCTAAAGGACTCAGACCATGAGAAACAATATTCTCTGGTCTGATGAAACCAAGATTGAACTCTTTGGCCTGAATGCCAAGTGTCATGTCTGTAGGAAATATGGCACCATCTCTACGGTGAATCATGGTGGTGGCAGCATCATACTTTGGGAATGTTTTTCAGCGGCAGGGACTGGGAGACTAGTCAGGGTTGAGGGAAAGATGAACGGAGCAAAGTACAGAGAGATCTTTGATGAAAACCTGCTCCAGAGTGCTCAGGATCTTAGACGGGGGCGAAGGTTAACCTTCCTACAGAACAACAATCTTAAGCACACAGCCAAGACAACACAGGAGTGGCTTCGGGACAAGTCTCTGAATGTCCTTGAGTGGCCCAGCCAGAGCTCGGACTTGAACCCGATGGAACATTTCTGGAGAGACCTGAAAGTAGCTGTGCAGCGGCACTCCCTATCCAACCTGACAGAGCTTGAAAGGATCTGCAGAGAAGAATGGGAGAAACTCCCCAAATACAGGTGCGCCAAGCTTGTAGCGTCAAACCCAAGAAGAATTGAGGCTGTAATCGCTGCCAAAGGTGCTTCAGCAAAGTACCGAGTAAAGGGTCTGAATATAAATGTGATTTAAAAAAATAAATAAAAATTTGCTTCATCATTATGGGCTATTGTGTGTAGATTTGAGGGCAAAAAAATTATTTAATACATTTTTAGAATAAGGCTGTAATGTAACAAAATGTGGGAAAATTTAAGGAGTCTGAATGCTTTCCGGATGCACTGTATATAAACGTTTTTATGTGAAAATGTCTTCAAAGATGGATACTTTCAGTTGTTCCGAACTCACTTCACTGGCGCTAAAGAGGGAGGCTCTTGGCTGGTTTTAGTACACGCACATGTTAAGATAAGCAGAGTAAGGTGTTTGCATGACTAATGCTATACTCGGCCTACTGCCATAATCAGTTTAATATCGAATTATTAGTGTGCATTTTAAACAAACGCTTTGATTTACCTCATTTTGGTAGCGCAAGACAACTCCCCCTTTTGTCATACCTCTAAAACAATAGAGCTGATTAGTTTTGTGTAGCAGACCCCGATGTGACTTCCTGTCCCGTTTCCTGAAACACAGGAAGTTAGAAGGGTGGACAGTGTGTGTGAATGTGCGCGCGTGGACGTGCACCACTGTACAGGCTGAGGGGAAGGGCCACTCCAAAGAAAACCCTAAATCAAAGGGTACTGAGACAACCATGTTGTGTTTGCGTGCCTGTATCTAACACTAACTTTTCATTGAGTAGAGTTCTGAAATACAGATCAGGCTTGTTACAGTACACATTGGACTAATAAACCTTGTTTTTGTCTCTCGTGTCTTCTGGCTCCTTCCAACACCGTTGATAAACTACCCCATCTTTTATTCATCACCTAGTTCTCCTCCTCCTCGGAGTGCTGCCTGCGCCGTACGTAGGTCACTGGAGTGTGTGGAGGGAGCTAGCTGCATCTCCTTTGAGCTTTAAGTGCCTCTTACACACAAAAGGACTGCAGTTCAAAAGAGTTGGAGCATAATAGTAGCTGCTCCACTCAGATGACCTCCTATAGGAGTCGTTTTTTCCCCCCAGCTTAACTAGGTCTCCTCATATCACTATAATGTGATCCATCAGTTAATTTGTAAAGCAATAGCTCAACCATATCAAGTCACAACATGACCGGCGTAGAGCGCCATCTGATGTATGTGTGCTCTGGTAAGACGGTGGTATTATGCCAGGGCTGAAAAAAGAAAGCAGGGCATCTCAACCTACGATGACTCATATTTCTAAGGCTTTGGGTCTGTAGGCGGGCGCTTGAACCCTGTCTTCCACTCTTCTTTCCCACTCACTCTCTTCTCTCATCTATCTCCTCTGTTGAGGAGCTGTTCTTCGGGCTGTGGCTCTCCTCTCTGCTGCAGCTGGTGGTATGGCTGGGTGTAGCCCCTATCTGGCCTTTCCTGCCAGGATGACGTTATGCTTGGATCCCCGTGGCTGCTGACAGGGTCAGGACCCAGGGCCTGGCCCAGAGCCAGAGACAGGGGGGGCTGGGTAGTGGATGTCAGGACTGACAGTGGTCCCCTGGGTGGGATCCTGGCCCAGAGCCAGAGACCGGGGGCTGGGTAGTGGATGTCAGGACTGACAGCGGTCCCCTGGGTGGGATCCTGGCCCAGAGACAGGGGGGGCTGGGTAATGGATGTCAGGACTGACAGCGGTCCCCTGGGTGGGGTCCTGGCCCAGAGACAGGGGGGGCTGGGTAGTGGATGTCAGGACTGACAGTGGTCCCCTGGGTGGGGTCCTGGCCCAGAGCAAGAGACCGGGGGGGCTGGGTAGTGGATGTCAGGACTGACATCGGTCCCCTGGGTGGGATCCTGGCCCAGAGACAGGGGGGCTGGGTAGTGGATGTCATGACTGACAGTGGTCCCCTGGGTGGGATCCTGGCCCAGAGCCAGAGACAGGGGGGGGCTGGGTAGTGGATGTCAGGACTGACAGCGGTCCCCTGGGTGGGATCCTGGCCCAGAGCCAGAGACCGGGGGGGCTGGGTGGCGGATGTCAGGACTGACAGTGGTCCCCTGGGTGGGATCCTGGCCCAGAGACAGGGGGGCTGGGTATTGGATGTCAGGACTGACAGCGGTCCCCTGGGTGGGGGTCCTGGCCAGAGCCAGAGACAGGGGGACTGGGTAGTGGATGTCAAGCCTGAAACAGTTAAAGTAATACAATTAAGATAGGTTGTCTTGGTAAGACATCAAATCAATGCATTCTTATGGTAAGAGATATCTAAGTAGCATCAAAAAAAAATTGCAGTGTAACTAATATGTTAATTTTTATTGCCTGGCGCCATGGTAACTTCCGCAATATTCCGTAATTTATGCTTAAGGACCTGTCATCAAGTTAACACCCCGTGTGTAAAAGCATCACATGAAAACAGGCATTTGATCAAATAAGACTTTTTCATTGCCGTACCAGTCTGCCTCGATCTCCGGCCAAACCGCTGCTCCTCGGCGTTCCGCCACCTGGTGGTTGCTATGTTTAACTGCATGCTCCCCTGAAATGGACCTTTCAGTCAGAATGTATTTGCATCCCATTTGGCACCCTATTCTTTCATCTGGGTCCATATGGCTCTGGTCAAAAGTAGTGCATTCTATAAGGAATAGGGTCCCATTTGGGACAAATCCTACACTACTGGTATCCCCAGACAGTCAGTATTCAAGGCAGTCTTTCTGTACGCATGATCACCTTTTTTTCTCATCTGTTCAACAAATGGCTGTGTGCGACGCCTCTTTCTCATCAGCATGTGTGTTGTTCTGTCATCCAGGTCTATACCTGGCTGGGTTCGTTGTTTGCCCTCTCTGCTGGTTGTATACAGTACATTGAGCAGTATGCTCCGGAGCTGATGGCTGTTTGTTTCCTCCTTCATCAGATCTGAACATGGAGTACAACCCTTCAGACCATCCCAGAGCCAGCACCATATTCCTCAGCAAATCCCAGACAGATGGTGAGTGTCCCTCTCCTCTCACTCTTTCATTTTCAATCTCTCCGCTCTCTCTAGTACGTTGCACTCTCTCTTTTTAGTTTTTCAATCTCTCTCTCTCTCACCTCTCTCCTTTTCAATCTCTCTCTCTCTCTCTCTCTCTCTCTCTCTCTCTCTCTTCTCTCTCTCTCTCTCTCTCTCTCTCTCTCTCTCTCTCTCTCTCTCTCTCTCTCTCTCTCTCTCTCTCTCTCTCTCTCTCTCTCTCTCCTCTCTCTCCTCTCTCCTCTCTCTCTCTCTCTCTCTCTCTCCTCTCTCCTCTCTCCTCTCTCCTCTCTCTCCTCTCTCCTCTCTCTCTCTCTCCTCTCTCTCTCTCTCTCTCTCTCTCTCTCTCTCTCTCTCTCTCTCTCTCTTCTCACTATCTTTCTTTTTTTAATCTCTTTTCATTTCTCTCTCGCCCTCCTTTTCCATCCCACTCGCTCTCTCCCTCCCTCACTCTCTTCCTCCCACTCTCTCTCTCTGAACACTAACTTCTCCACTACGCTGAGTCATGGATATTATCTGTGGCACTATGAATCCTTTTCGTAAAAAACCTTATTTTCTAAGCGAATCCATTTTTACAGTGCGAGAAGTCGACGTCTGCAGGAATGAATTGAAGTCACAGATGCCGATCGTGTTCAAACTATGATAACGGTTTAATCAAATGAATTTCTCATTTCTCATCTCATGCCTTGCAGCGTGGATGATTTGGCATACAGCTCATGTGTAGCCGACCGCGGGTTGACGTCGTAGTAAAGTATTGCTTTAAGCGCTGTAGATAATTACCGTTTTGTGAGGTGCTTTCTTTGTTATGTAACAGTCTACTGTCCTAGTTAGTGATGGCTGTGTCCCAAATGGGTTCCTATTCCTTTAACTGTACACTATGTAGGAAACGGGGTGCCGTTTGGGATGCAGGCTCATTGATGCAATATGAGAAAGATAGAAGACAGGAATCCAACTGCATTTGTTACTTGTCCCTTTTTTACGTTGCTAGTTAAATAGATATATGTAGAGACCGCTTCAACTTTGTCTTTTTCAGTTCCCGTCCTCAATAAGAAAGGTAAGTAGGAGTTGGTGTAGGCTGGTGTGACGGGTGCGTGTTTGGCTTGTGTTTTGGGGTATAGCCCTGCTCTGTCGTCTCAAGCTGTATGCTTCTGACGGGAACACCGCAATATGGTTTTGCAGCAGATTTGTGTGTGTGTGTGTGTGTGTGTGTGTGTGTGTGTGTGTGTGTGTGTGTGTGTGTGTGTGTGTGTGTGTGTGTGTGTGTGTGTGTGTGTGTGTGTGTGTGTGTGTGTGTGTGTGTGTGTGTGTGTGTGTGTGTGTGTGTGTGTGTGTACAGCATATGTGTTCATATTTTGTGGATTATTGTAAGCTGTGCTCAGATGTAAAGCTTTACCTCCTGCATGACGCGTGTTATCTGTACAAACCTAGCCACTTCTGCTAAAACTGGAATGTACCGATGAGACATTCTCGCACACATACGCACACCCAGCACCTCTGTGCCTTTTTAAGAAGCACAATCCGAGTTTCCCAGCTAGATCAATATTTGAACATGTAAAAATGTTTGACGCCTTGTGTTGCATACGCTCGCTTCCACGCTTTATTTTAGAATGTGCACAGCCATGATTCCTCACAGGGTTTAGGTGTGTGTGTGTTTGTGTGAGCTGATTGTGTAGCAAGGTGCCAGAGCTTCACTATGTCAGCGTTGTGTATCTCGTCCTGCCCTGCTTCTTGGCCATGCAGCTCTCTTTCTATGTCGCTACGTCACTCACACACACCCACTGGATCTCCGTCACCCAATCAGAGCGGCTTCCATACTTGGAGTCAACCCATCAATCGCAGCAAGGCCCAATGAGGAATCATTAGACTACTGATAAACAGTGTGAAGGCCCTGTATTCACCACATGAATACAATGACATGATTGAATTAAAGCAAGACAGCGAAGTGGCGCTATAGTTATAGACATGACAATACTAGCGTGAATGAACTATTTAGATTTGATGTAATCCCCAGAGGATTTTTTCAGGGGCAAACTCATGAAAGGATTAATTAAGCAATTAACTCAATTGCTTTGCTTTCTGCTTTCACACAGTTCAGAGTGCTAAACGTGATGTTAATTTAGGGCCTTTGAGGAATGAAAAGCAGTTGTATTACCCCACAGCCGTTCATCTATGTCAGAAATGAGCATAGGTGTCATTTTGAAGGAAATGTTGAGTTGTCGCGATTATTTGCTTTGAGCGATATGTTTTTAAAAATTAAGTTCCCACAAAGCTGATATTGAAAAATGGCCAATCCATATAGTGCAGAACAGCCTTGGGATTGACTGCCCCCTGTCAGTAATGGCTGTGTACTGCAACCTGCCTTGACCCCTATCAGCGTGTGTTTCAACTCCAGGGGATGAACTCTGCTCAATCTTGTGTGCTTAATCATTGACTGTTGCCATGCTGTCACTGATTTCATCTCGCTCTCTCTCAATTTGCAGTGCGAGAAAAACGGAAGAGCATCTACATCAATCATGTGAGTGTCAATCTCAGATTGGACGCCATATTGAATATAATGCTGTATTTGCATAGATGATGATGCTGATGAAATCGTTGGCGTTTGCATGGTAATATGCTATGCTTTGTCATTGATTTGAGTCAGGTCATTGATGTATGCCCTACTGAATAGAGAATATTTGGTTAGCAAGTGTTCCTCTGTCATATGTCAGACTGCATTATTTCTTTGAGCACATGATTGTTCCTGTGATTTTGTTTATGAAGATTTTAATCAACTTTATTATTTTGCAAGTTAACACACATTTCGGAGAACAAGGTAAAGTATTTTGTATCCCTGGCATTTGTGTGTTTAGATATAGATTTATTCTAGATGTGCCTGTTATATCCACTCCTGTCTCTTTTGTCATCTGAGTACGGAAGCAAAGTGTATGTATGTATGTATGTATGTATGTATGTATGTATGTATGTATGTATGTATGTATGTATGTATGTATGTATGTATGTATGTATGTATGTATGTATGTATGTATGTATGTATGTATGTATGTATGTATGTATGTATGTATGTATGTATGTATGTATGTATGTATGTATGTATGTATGTATGTATGTATGTATGTATGTATGTACAGGTAAATGCCAAAATAAAGGAAACACCAACATAAAGTGTCTTAACCATGAGCCAGAACAGTTTTTTATTTTTTTTGAACCTTTATTAAACTAGGCATATCAGTTAAGAACAAGTACATATTTACTGGGGTGCTGGAAATCACACACAGAAGGAGCAGTATGGCTGGTGGCATTGTCATGCTGGAGGGTCATGTCAGGATGAGCCTGCAGGAAGGGTACCACATGAGGAAGGAGGATGTCTTCCCTGTAACGCACAGCATTGAGATGGCCTGCAATGACAACAAGCTCAGTCCGATGATGCTGTGACATACCGTCCCAGACCATGACGGACCCTCCACCTCCAAATCGATCTCGCTCCAGAGTACAGGCCTCAGTGTAACGCCCATCGGTGACGTTGTTGCCGGTGATGTCTGGTGAGGACCTGCCTTACAACAGGCCTACAAGCCCTCAGTCCAGCCTCTCTCAGCCTATTGCTGACAGTCTGAGCACTGATGGAGAGATTGTGCGTTCCTAGAGTAACTCGGGCAGTTGTTGTTGTCATCCTGTACCTGTCCCGCAGGTGTGATGTTCGTATGTACCGATCCTGTGCAGTTGTTGTTACACATGGTCTGCCACTGCGAGGACGATCAGCTGTCCGTCCTGCTGTCTCCCTGTAGCACTGTCATAGGCATCTCACAGTACGGACATGGCTATTTATTGACCTGGCCACATCTGCAGTCCTCATGCCTACTTGCAGCATGCCTAAGGCATGTTCACGCAGATGAGCTGGGACCTGGGCATCTTTCTTTTTCTGTTTTTCAGAGTCAGTAGGAAGGCCTCTTTAGTGTCCTAAGTTTTCATAACTGTGACCTTAATTGCCTATCGTCTGTAAGCTGTTAGTGTCAGTCTGTTAACGACCGTTCCACAGGTGCATGTTCATGAATTGTTTATGGTTCATTGAACAAGCATGGGAAACGGTGTTTAAACCCTTTACAATGAAGAGCTGTGAAGTTATTTGAATTTTTACTAATTATCTTTGAAAGACAGGGTCCTGAGAAACGGACGTTTCTTATTTTGAGTTTAGATTCTACAGTGTCTGGACTCTATTGGAGGGATGTGACACCATTGCTCCACGAGAAATTCCATCATTTGGTGTTTTGTTGATGGTGGTGGAAAACACTGTCTCAGCGCTCCAGAATCTCCCATAACTGTTCAATTGGGTTGAGATCTGGTGACTGAGACCGCCTTGGCATTTGGCTTTCATCGTTTTCATGCTCGCCTAACCATTTCAGTGACGACTCGCGCCCTGTAGATGGGGGAGTTGTCATCCTATGGGGGCATAGCCATGGTAGCCAAAATAATATCCTGCCCAGCATTTTTATACAAGAATGATGGAATGTTAATTGCTTAATTAACTAAGGGCCCGCACCTGTGTGGAAGCACCTGCTTTGAATATACTTTGTATCCCTCATTTACTCAAGTGTTTCCTTTACTTTTGGCAGTAACCTGTATGTCTGTCTATATAAATCATGCTGATTGTACATGACATGCTGTACTAGGTTGATGAGATTAATAGAGTGAAAGGGTTGGTGATTGGCTGATATAAGCCATCTCAATGTGCAGTAGACTGATGGATTAAAGTAGAAGCTACTGTTTTTAGCGAAACCCATTCCGTCTGTATGTGTACAGTATGTCTCACTCGTATACAACCACAAAGCAGGGTTATTAGCTGGTCTACAGCAGTTGTTTCAAGGCTTTTTACAGGACCTGCTGTGAGTGTGCGCATGCCTGTATGTTTTGTGTGTGGATGCATGCGTTCTAGCCTGCCTGCGTGTGTGTGTGTGTGTGTGTGGACATAACAGTAACAGCGTGTGATGTGTGTGTGTTTCAGCACCATGCGGCTCCAGTCAGACGGAAGTACAGCTCCTGTTCCACCATTTTCCTAGATGACAGCACCGTCAGTCAGCCTAACCTCAAATACACCATCAAGTGGTAGGTTAATCACCAATCAGTCAGTCAACCAATGAATCCATTAAAATGTAGTTCTGTTGTGTTTGTAAGAATTCTGTATGCAGTTATCATTGTGAAAGACTAAATTGCAAATGAAATTGTAACTTCATTGTAATGATTTGTCTTTACAGTGTAGCCCTGGCGATATACTACCACATAAAGAACCGGTAAGAATGACCTGTTCGGATGGGGCAAAAAACAAACAAAAGATGACTATTGTAAAATATACTATGTCTGTCAAATGTACTGTATATTGTATGTATAAGCTGAAAGTAGAAGTCGAAGAGTTATTGTCCCTTAGTTTACTCCAATTAGTGGAGGGATGGTAGGGTTAGAGGTAAATAATGAAGGAAAATATATTTGGGAAGAGAAAAAATAAGTCGGAAGTTTACATACACTTAGGTTGGAGTCATTAAAACTTGTTTTTCCACGACGCCACAATTATTTTGTTAAACTATAGTTTTGACAAGTTGATAAGGACATCTACTTTGTGCATGACACAAGTCATTTTTCCAACATTGTTTACAGACATATTATTTCACTTATAACTCACTGTATCACAATTCTAGTGGGTCAGAAGTTCACATACACTAAGTTGACTGTGCATTTAAACAGCTTGGGAAATTCCAGAAAATGATGTCATGGCTTTAGAAGCTTCTGATAGGCTAATTGACATAATTTGAGTTAATTGGAGGTGTACCTGTGGATGTCTTTCAAGGCCTACCTTCTAACTCAGTGCCTCTTTGCTTGACATAATGAGATAATCAAAGGAAATCAGCCAAGACTAAAGAAAAAAAAATGTGTAGACCTCCACAAGTGTGGTTCATCCTTGGGAGCAATTTCCAAACGCCTGAAGGTACCATGTTCATCTGTACAAACAATAGTAGGCAAGTATAAAAACCATGGGACCACACAACCGCCCACCCCAAAAAAAGAAAAGAAGGAATGATCTGTCACATTAGAATCAACCTCTCCTAGCACTATTGCAGAGCCAGCCCCCCCCCCCCCCGTCACTGAAGGTTATTACATTCTATTTGGACATCCAGCATCAATAATGGGTGAGGGGGGGGGTCACACATAAAAGTCAGCCTTTGATAACACGAACAGTCCCCCATTGCCCCCCTGGCATGAGTCCAGAATTCCACTCTTTAGAAGTCTAGTACTTTAGGTACTGTGAGTATGTGTCTGAAATGACGCCCTTTTCCCTTTCTAGTGTACTATATTTGACCAAGGCCCATAGGGCTATTGTCAAAAGTAGTGCACTACGTAGGGAATAGGGCGCCATGTGAGACACCATTCTGAGTGTTCTGTGGCATGGTGGATCAATGTGCCTTTCAAACAGAGTGGCGAGGTCACTGAGGCTGTGTTCCCCTATTGGTCTACAGCCTGACTGACTTTGTAGAGGATCGAAACAGCATCCCTCTCCTCAGTCAAAACAGTCAAAGCCACAGGGTGTTAGTGAACGAGCCTCCGTACTTGGGTCTGGTGACTGGTTACTGTCATCACTTGTCATTCAGCAACTGACCTGCGTGGCCTTTTTTTTGTCATTCCAGGGAGATCGATGGGAGAATGGTATTAGATATTTTTGATGAAAAGCTGCATCCACTTACGGTAAGACTTTTGTAGTTATATTTAATACATTATGGATATGCCTGTGTATTAGGCAGCCCAATTCTGATGATTTTGACACTAAATGGTCTTTAGATCAATTGAGAATTGGGCTGTTCCCATGTTTCATTACTATATTATCCGTCTCTTTGCTCCTCTGTTGATGACAGAAATCTGAGATTCCTGCGGACTATGAAAAGCACGACCCGGAGCAGAAACAGATCTATCGCTTCGTCCGGACGCTGTTCAGTGCAGCCCAGCTCACTGCAGAGTGTGCTATCGTCACACTAGTGAGTGACATGGTCATCACACCCTGCCACACAACACTAGGAGGGAGTGTTGCTCCCATTTAATAACATCTTAACTAAATGGCACCATATTTCCTATATAGTACACTACTTTTGACCCGGGCCCATAGGGCTATATATGGAATAGGGTGCAAGTTGAGGTACATCACTGTCATTTTGGACCTACTTGTCCTTGTTCAGGTCAAGTTAAAGTACATGGGTTTTTCTAAACACTGAGGATTTCCTACACTGGACAGCTTGTTATAACTTATTAATAATAATCTGCATAAAATGTTCATGTCAAGATACAGTATGTGGCCGAGGGATCATAGCTATATTCAATAATTTCGCGAGTTGATTAAAATGTTTAATCCTTTTATCATGTTTGGTGTCTTAAAGGATTTGTCCAATATCTACCAAATGGCAACCTATTCCTTATGTAGTTCACTGCTTTCAACCAGGGCCTTTCAGCAGTAAACCACCCAAAAACAGCAGGTGTTATTGGGGTGGAGCATAGACTAGTGGTTAGAACGTTGGGCCAGTAACTGAAAGGTTGCTAGATCGAATCCCCGAGCTGACAAGGTATCTGTCGTTCTGCGCCTGAACAAGGCAGTTAACATATTGTTCCTAGAATTTGTTCTTAACTGACTTGCCTAGGTTAAATTTTAAAAACTAAAAGTAAAAATTGAGATGGATGGAAGATGTTTCCGAGCAGAGTGGAGAGGTGTTCTGCTCTACAATGGTTTACACGGAGTACACAAACCATTAATAACGTGTCCGTGACTACGGAAAGTATTCAGACCCCTTGAATTTCCCCACATTTTGTTAGGTTATGCCTTATTCTAAAATTGATTAAATAGTTTGTTTTCTTCATCAATCTACACACAATGCCCCATAATGATAAAGCAAAAACATGTTTTTAGGTATTTTTGCTAATTAATTAAAAATTAAAAACTGAAATATCACATTTACATAAGTATTCAGACCCTTTACTCGGTAGTTTGTTGAAGCACCTTTGACAGCGATTACAGCCTTGAGTCTTCTTGGGTATGATGCTTCAAGCATGGCACACTTTCATTTGGGGAGTTTCTCCCATTCTTATCTGCAGATCCTCTCAAGCTCTGTCGGGTTGGATGGGGAGCATTACTGCACAGCTATTTACAGGTTTAAGTCCGGGCTTTGGCTGGGCCACCTAAGGACATTCAGAGACTTGTCCCGAAGCCACTCCTGCGTCATCTTGGCTGTGTGCTTAGGGCCCTGGTCCTGTTAGACTGGGGCGATGGTTCAGCTTCCGAGGTCGTGAGCGCTCTGGAGCAGGTTTTCATCAAGGATCTCTCTGTACTTTGCTCCGTTCATCTTTACCTCGATCCTGACTAGTCTCCCAGTCCCTGCCGCTGAAAAACATGCCTACAGCATGATGCTGCCACCACCATGCTTCACCGTAGGGATGGTGCCAGGTTTCCTCTAGACATGACACTTCGCATTCATGCCAAAGAGTTCAATCTTGGTTTCATCAGACCAGAGAATCTTGTTTCTCATGGTCTGCCCCAAGAGGGCTGTCATGTGACTTCCATCTGGTCACTCTACCATAAAGTCCTTATTGGTGGAGTGCTGCAGAGATGGTTGTCCTTCTGGAAGGTTCTCCCATCTCTACAGAGGAACTCTAGAGCTCTGTCAGAGTGACTATCGGCTTCTTGGTCACCTCCATGACCAAGACCCTTCTCCCCTGATTGCTCAGTTTGGCCGGGCGGCCGGCACTAGGAAGAGTTTTGTTGGTTTCAAACTTCTTCCATTTAAGAATGATGGAGGCCAATGTGTTCTTGGGGACCTTCAATGCTGCAGAAAACTTGTGGTACCCTTCCCCAGATCTGTGCCTCGGTACGATCCTGTCTCGGAGCTCTATTGACAATTCCTTCAACCTCATGGCTTGGTTTTTGCTCTGACATGCACTGTCAGGTGTGTGCCTTTCCAAATCATGTCCAATCAATTGAATTTACCACAGTTGTAGAAACATCTCAAGGATGATCAATGAAAACCGGATGCACCTGAGCAAAATGTTTTGTCTCATAGCAAAGGGTCTGAATATTTACATGTAATAAATTTGCAAAAAAATGATAACCTGTTTTCGCTTTGTCATTATGGGTATTGTGTGTAGATTGCTGAGGATTTGTATTTATTTAATCCATTTTATAATAAGGCTGTAACATAATAACATTTTGGAAAAAGTCAAAGGGTCTGAATTCTTTCCAAAGGCACTGTACAGTATGTCATGGAGGTGTTCTTAATGTTTTGTGTAAACCATTGTAGAGCAGAACACCTCCCCACTCTGCTTGGAAACGTCCTCCATCCATCTCAATAACACCTGCTGTTTTTTTTGGTTTACTGCTGAGAGGCCCTTGTTGAAAGCAGTGAACTACATAAGGAATGGGTTTTCCATTTGGCATGCAGCCCCGACCTGATGGCGCTTTGTTCTCTGGCCCTGAGATGTGTGGTCCTCCTGTGGTGTTCTGACACTCCATTGTCTGGTTATGACTTCACTGGCCTGTCATCTCTGTCACTTGGGATGATCTGATCTGGTTTCCACACACACACACACACACACACACACACACACACACACACACACACACACACACACACACACACACACACACACACACACACACACACACACACACACACACACACACACACACACACACACACACACACACACACACACACACACACACACACACACACACACACACCGCGCGCCTGGCCCACAGACTGTCCCATTGACTCTCCCATTGGCCCCACACCCTAGAGGGAAAACAGGGATGGATGCCGACAGTAATTGAATAGGGAACAGGACCAGTTTCAGCATTCAGCATTCATCCTCTGAGACGCTATATGAATACAGGCACTGGAGGGGTGATGTTGTGCTGGGTGGGTGGGTGGTGTTTTACTTTACATACTGCCAGTGGTTAACAACACAATGTTTCCATGTTGGGAGCGTTTCCGTCTTCACTGTGTGAAGCCATGACAGGGATGCCGCTGTGCATCACAAGGCAAACTCTCCAGAAATGTGGGTGTCACGTACCCTGCCACCTCCGCTTTATGTAATTCTACGCTCACATTTCCAACAAGTTGTTTTGTGTAGAAGACTAGCTGTGTATCTAGGCTTAGGTTTAGGTGAATCTAGATGTACAATCTGAAGCTGTAGGTGAGAGATGAAGTCTGTGGACAATAGAGGAACGGAGCACAGTCCTTGGAGACTGCTGGATGGAATAACTGAATTGCGTACTCTATTAGCAAGTCTGACGCATGCAGTACAGGCCTCTAGATTCACAACCCACCTACCACATAGCACGGACTGTGTCTTAAGACAGACAAAACACATTTCCCCAAGGAAATGACTCAATTATGATACATGGAGAGAATATAAAAGAAACGGCTGTAAATTAGACTACTCCCAATATATTGTGCCTAACGGTTCAGTGCATTTTTTTATTCACTGACGAACTGAATGGAGACTGTGGCTTCGATAATGGAAAGGCTTTTTGATTGACGTATATTTGACGAGAAAGCTCAGAGAAACTGCATTACATCAGGTTTTGACAAGGTCTGTTATTTTGGCTTTGTGGAGACGGAATGCCAGGGGAGTTTGGAATGGAACATTCATTCCAGAATCTATTCAGCCACACAGAGACGAGGGTAATTATCTGGATCCGAAGTAATTATCTTAGATGAGGAAGAACTGTACTGTATATTGTTGTTCATGCATCATCTGGGAAATGTCCATTTGTTATTTGAATTATTCACAATTCAACAAGATTCTTGTTTTTGCTCCAATTATGTATTGAATTGAGTCTATTGGAGTTTTATCACGCACCAGACCAGAGGATAGTTGAGGAATGTCTTTGACGTCAGACATCTTTTAAAAGGAGGACTGTCTTTGACATCTATTTCTTTAACTCTCCCAGGTGTACCTGGAGCGCCTGTTAACTTATGCAGAGATAGACATCTGCCCAGTCAACTGGAAGCGTATCGTCCTGGGAGCCATCCTGCTGGCGTCCAAGGTGTGGGACGACCAGGCTGTGTGGAACGTAGACTACTGCCAGATCCTCAAAGACATCACCGTGGAGGACATGTGAGTCTGGAACAGTTTGACCCCAGTCCATTAAGCACACTAACCCAGATCAACCAGCAGCCCAGCTAGTCCATCTAACAGTTTTCGGCAGAAGCTACAGGTTAAATCTGTCTCCTTTTTACAACAGACTTGTCCTTATGCAAATAGACAGGGTATAGACAGTCTATTGTAGGATGCATGCATGTATGCATGCATAATAACAGAATACATGATCTCATGTAGGGATAGGCATCTCATGTAGGTACATGTGCATTTGCAGGGCACAACTAAAAAGAAACCAAGCCAAGCATCACACTGATAGGCATGAGTACTCGAACGGATGTCAAAGCTCGATTTCTAACCAGAGATGGTGTAAAACTATTTAGTGGAATGCTCGTTCATTTGCCCTGACTCTAGTTTTCCATTTGTACATGTGCATTTGCAGGGCACAACTAAAAAGAAACCAAGCCAAGCATCACACTGTTCTTCTCCCTAAATTCCCTTTCCACTCCGTGTCTCATTCACTCAGTTGTGTTCCACCCGCTCCCTACACAGGTGTGCTGAGATGGCACACAAGCTCCCCGTTAGGCCTACAGAAATACATGCCTACAACAACACATCTAACTGATGGGATACACAAGCTCCCGTTAGGCCTACAGAAATACATATGTACAACAACACATCTAACTGATGGGATACACAAGCTCCCGTTAGGCCTACAGAAATACATGCCTACAACAACACATCTAACTGATGGGATACACAAGCTCCCGTTAGGCCTACAGAAATACATGCCTACAACAACACATCTAACTGATGGGATACACAAGCTCCCCTACAGAAATACATGCCTAGATGGGATACCTAGGCCTAGAAATACATGCCTACAACAACACATCTAACTGATGGGATACACAAAATACATGCCTCCAACACATCTAACTGATGGGATAGGCCCTACAGAAATACATGCCTACAACAACACATCTAACTGATGGGATACACAAGCTCCCCTACAGAAATACATGCCTAGGCCTACAGAAATACATGCCTACAACAACACATCTAACTGATGGGATACACAAGCTCCCGTTAGGCCTCTAACAGAAATACATGCCTACAACAACACATCTAACTGATGGGATACACAAGCTCCCGTTAGGCCTACAGAAATACATGCCTACAACAACACATCTAACTGATGGGATACACAAGCTCCCGTTAGGCCTACAGAAATACATGCCTACAACAACACATCTAACTGATGGGATACACAAGCTCCCGTTAGGCCTACAGAAATACATGCCTACAACAACACATCTAACTGATGGGATACACAAGCTCCCGTTAGGCCTACAGAAATACATGCCTACAACAACACATCTAACTGATGGGATACACAAGCTCCCGTTAGGCCTACAGAAATACATGCCTACAACAACACATCTAACTGATGGGATACACAAGCTCCAGTTAGGCCTACAGAAATACATGCCTACAACAACACATCTAACTGATGGGATACACAAGCTCCCCGTTAGGCCTACAGAAATACATGCCTACAACAACACATCTAACTGATGGGATACACAAGCTTCCCCGTTAGGCCTACAGAAATACATGCCTACAACAACACATCTAACTGATGGGATACACAAGCTAAATTCCTTGCCAAATGATGATAGTCATTTCAAAATGGACTGGTTGATCGAAGTATGAAAATATGTGTTCCAACAACGAGCTGCAGTTTTGGAATAATTGCTTCCAGTCTGGTTTCTACTTCCGATACTTTGCGAACTGCTAGTGCCATTTAGAATTGTTTAGCCTAGGCAATAACCCTCCCTAAACATAGACCGGTTCCACACTGAATATATGCCAAAACATTAGTTTGGTAAAGACAGAGCGTATTTTCATCAGAATCATTAAGAAGATGCCTACTCACAAAAGGGATGTTGTAGCTGTAATTCCTCACCGTACAGTGTTCAATGTGAAATTGTTCATCCATTTACAAAATTCCAAAATGTTTTTCTAATGATCAATTAGCCTTTTAAAAATGATAAACTTGGATTAGCTAACACAATGTGCCATTGGAACACAGGAGTGATGGTTGCTGATAATGGGCCTCTTTACGCCTATGTAGGTATTCCATAATAAAAAAAATCTGTCGTTTCCAGCTACAATAGTCATTTACAACATTAACAATGTCTACACTGTATTTTGGATCAATTTGATGTTATTTTAAGACAGAAAATGTGCTTTTCTTTCAAAAAGTGACCCCAAACTTTTGAAAGGTAGTGTTTACTTTTTCAGCATAAATCAAATGTCTGTATATCATCAGTGATTTTTACATTTTGTTTAAAAAAAAAAATTGTCTTTCAACTCACCAAATGGAGCACATCTCTTCGCACTGGCAACCGTTTTCCTTTGTAAAAATATTCTGTTATATTTTATTCTGTTATATTACATAATGTTTTTTTACTATAAAATATGTGCTTTTTGACTGATAAAGGCTCAGGAAATAAGGGCATCTTGTCTGCTAAATTAATAAAACAAGGCTATGCCATTGCACAGCCAAGCAAGGGTCACTGCTGATGTTCCTGCCTTTTGAAGATTGTGTTCCACGATATAATATAACCAGTTGATATTACAGTTTCAATAAATGAATCTTAAATGGCACTTTCTTTTTTATTGACTTATCTATATCTTTTTATATATACAGTTGAAGTCAGAAGTTTGCATACACCTTAGCCAAATATATTTAAACTCAGTTTTCACAATTCCTGAGATTTAATCCAAGTAAAAATTCCCTGTCTTAGGACAGTTAGGATCCCCACTTTATATTAAGAATGTGAAATGTCAGAATAATAGTAGAGTGATTTATTTCAGCTTTTATTTCTTTCATCACATTCCCAGTGGGTCAGAAGTTTACATACGCTCAGTTAGTATTTGGTAGCATTGCCTTTAAATTGTTTAACTTGGGTCAAACGTTTTTGGTAACCTTCCACTAGCTTCCCATAATAAGTTGGGTGAATTTTGGCCCATTCCTCCTGACAGAGTTGGTGTAACTGAGTCAGGTGTGTTGGCCTCCTCGCTCGCACACACTTTTTCAGTTCTGCCCACACATTTTCTATAAGATTGAGGTCAGGGCTTTGTGGTGGCCACTTCAATACCTTGACTTTGTTGTCCTTAAGCCATTTTGCCACAACTTTGTAAGTATGCTTGGGGTCATTGTCCATTTGGAAGCCCCATTTGCGACCAAGCTTTAACTTCCTGACTGATGTCTTGAGATGTTGCTTCAATACATCCATATAATTTGTTTTCCTCATGATGCCATCTATTTTGTGAAGTGCACCAGTCACTCCTGCAACAAAGCACCCCCCAACATGATGCTGCCACCCCCGTGCTTCATGGTTGGGATGGTTTTCTTCGGCTTGCAAGCCTCACCCTTTTTCCTCCAAACATAATGATGGTCATTATGACCAAACAGTTCTATTTTTGTTTCATCAGACCAGAGGACATTTCTCGAAGAAGTACGATCTTTGTCCCCATGTGCAGTTGCAAACCGTAGTCTGGCTTTTTTATGGCGGTTTTGGAGCAGTGGTTTTTTTCTTGCTGAGCGGCCTTGCAGGTTATGTTGATATAGGACTTATTTTTACTGTGGATATATATACTTTTGTACCTGTTTCCTCCAGCATCTTCACAAGGTCCTTTGCTGTTGTTCTGTGATTGATTTGCACTTTTCGCACCAAAGTGAGTTCATCTCTAGGAGACAGAACCCGTTCTCCTTCCTGAGCGGTATGACGGCTGCATGGTCCCATGGTGTTTATACTTGCGTACTATTGTTTATACAGATGGTACCTTCAGGCGTTTGGAAATTGCTCCTAAGGATGAACCAGACTTGAGGAGGTCTATATATTTTTTTCTGATGATGATGTCAAGCAAAGAGGCACTGATTTTGAAGGTAGGCCATGAAATACATCCACAGGTACACCTCCAATTGACTCAAATGATGTCAAGGGGGCGGCAGGGTAGCCTAGTGGTTAGAGCGGTGGACTAGCACCCGGAAGGTTGCAAGTTCAAACCCCCGAGCTGACATGGTACAAATCTGTCGTTCTGCCCCTGAACAGCCACTGTTCCTAGGCCGTCATTGAAAATAAGAATTTGTTCTTAACTGACTTGCCTAGTTAAATAAAGGTAAAATAAAACAATTAAAAATAAATAAATTAGCCGATCAGAAGCTTCTAAAGCCATGACATCATTTTCGGGAATTTTTCAAGCTGTTTAAAGGCACAGTCAACTTGGTGTATGTAAACTTCTGACCCACTGGAATTGTGATACAGTAAATTATAAGTGAAGAGATCTGTCTGTAAACAATTGTTGGAAGAATTACTTGTGTCATGCACAAAGTAGATGTCCTAACCGACTTGCCAAAACTATAGTTTGTTAACCAGAAATTTGTGGAGTGGTTGAAAAATGAGTTTTAATGACTCCAACCTAAGTGTATGTAAACTTCCGACTTCAACTGTGTGTATATATATCTATACACACACATTCACACACACACACACACAACATGTGGAGTAAGTCAAGGGGTATGAATACTTCAGATGAATTTTATTTTAGTACTCGGAAATAATAATTCAAACAGTAAAAAAAAAAAAATGTAATTGTCAAATGCCCATCCCTAATCTCATGCTCTACTGCCAACCCCACTCAGTGCTGGGAACAGTCGGGGACAAATGCCCATCCCTAATCTCATGCTCTACTGCCAACCCCACTCAGTGCTGGGAACAGTCGGGGACAAATGCCCATCCCTAATCTCATGCTCTACTGCCAACCCCACTCAGTGCTGGGAACAGTCGGGGACAAATGCCCATCCCTAATCTCATGCTCTACTGTTAACCCCACTCAGTGCTGGGAACAGTCGGGGACAAATGCCCATCCCTAATCTCATGCTCTACTGCCAACCCCACTCAGTGCTGGGAACAGTCGGGGACAAATGCCCATCCCTAATCTCATGCTCTACTGCCAACCCCACTCAGTGCTGGGAACAGTCGGGACAAATGCCCATCCCTAATCTCATGCTCTACTGCCAACCCCACTCAGTGCTGGGAACAGTCGGGGACAAATGCCCATCCCTAATCTCATGCTCTACTGCCAACCCCACTCAGTGCTGGGAACAGTCGGGGACAAATGCCCATCCCTAATCTCATGCTCTACTGCCAACCCCACTCAGTGCTGGGAACAGTCGGGACAAATGCCCATCCCTAATCTCATGCTCTACTGCCAACCCCACTCAGTGCTGGGAACAGTCGGGGACAAATGCCCATCCCTAATCTCATGCTCTACTGCCAACCCCACTCAGTGCTGGGAACAGTCGGGGACAATTGCCCATCCTTAATCTCATGCTCTACTGCCAACCCCACTCAGTGCTGGGAACAGTCGGGGACAAATGCCCATCCCTAATCTCATGCTCTACTGCCAACCCCACTCAGTGCTGGGAACAGTCGGGGACAAATGCCCATCCCTAATCTCATGCTCTACTGTTAACCCCACTCAGTGCTGGGAACAGTCGGGGACAAATGCCCATCCCTAATCTCATGCTCTACTGCCAACCCCACTCAGTGCTGGGAACAGTCGGGGACAAATGCCCATCCCTAATCTCATGCTCTACTGCCAACCCCACTCAGTGCTGGGAACAGTCGGGGACAAATGCCCATCCCTAATCTCATGCTCTACTGCCAACCCCACTCAGTGCTGGGAACTGTCGGGGACATTTTGCGTTGTGAACTCAGAATAATCTTGATATGGGGTGTTTTGGAATCAGGCATGACTCCGGTCTGCTTTCCCCAGTCTGGTGCCCAGGGCTGGGGCTTGGGTATAGGGCTGCGACAGGGGCTGGACCTGAGACTGGGGCTAGGGTTGAGGCTAGAGCTTGAGCTGAGATTAGGGCTGGGCCAGGGGCTGGGGTCTTGAGCTGTGGTTGGGACTGGGGTGTTTTCAGACAGGCGGTATCTGCGGCATGGGTACAGTCTGAAGTCTCATAGCCTGGTAGACAATAGTTAACTAAGGCCACAGGCCACTGGGGTTTTGACCTCCTTACCCAAAATGAATCACAAACAGACTATGTGGATTATTTAGAGACGTTATCTGACACCTTGAATGTGTAGCCACCAGTAAACCTCCTGACCCATCCTGAGTACACAGTTAGTTTTAAGACTGCTTGTTGTCACGACCCCCTCTCAGTGGGCTCATAGAACATAGCCCTGAACCCAAAACAAATGCATGAGATTCTTTCTCTTGGTCTCTCTCTCTCTCTCTCTCTCTCTCTCTCTCTCTCTCTGAGGAGGAGTAGGAGGAGGAGAGGAGTTTTATTAGGCAGAGCCTCCACCACTCCACTGCTGGCTAAATTTAGCTTGTCTGTTGCTGCATGAATTAGAATATCTATGTAGTTGGTGAGAAAAGCCCGATGCTTGGTGTAGCAGACGTCTTTAACCTTGTGAATCAAAGACCGGGGCTTTGCTACAGAGACACAGACTGACAAATTAGGCTGTCGGTCAGGGGAAACGATCAACTGAAACCAATCAAAGCTAAGCTGCAACCACAGTTAATTGACTTGATACCATGGAGTCTGTAATTTTGTATAATTCTAAAAGCTTAGCACATAAGACAGTTGGTGACGTCTCTTTTTCAGTTGTTTTAGTTCTTCTTAAACATCAGTTCAAGACACTGACCGGTGATCATTTCTTTCTTTCTCTCTCTCCGTCTCTCTCTCTCTCCGTATGAAGGAATGAGCTGGAGCGTCAGTTTCTGGAGCTGCTGCAGTTCAACATCAACGTTCCGTCTAGTGTTTACGCTAAGTACTACTTTGACCTGCGCTCCATGGCCGAGGCCAACAACCTCAGCTTCCCTCTGGAGCCACTGAGCAGGGACAAGGCTCAGAAACTAGAGGTGAGTCGCAGTGGCGCATACAGCCGCTGCTTCTCCACCATCCCGTCAGCTGTGAGGATGCTGATCTTGTTTTCGTTGACAGCATTCAAAGAACCTACACAATGCTACTTGTTTATAGACACTGCTACCACTGCTACTACTGTCATCGCCAACTAATTGAAGCCTCTTTGAAAACGGCATGTACAATTTCTTATCATTCATTTGTGCTCCAGAGGGAGCTTTTCTCCTTCCCCTTTCATCAAGATATTAACTCTGTAAAACATGGCTGGAGGATGCACAAACACAATGGCTAGATATAGCCTGCTAATTAGTGGGCAGTGAGCACAGTGTGCATTTGACAGAGGTGGTGGTGTGTTCTCTGCGTTCGTTTTGTGTCTGACGGAGGACGTGAGGCGGCATTCGTTGCCATGTAATTATCTCCCCAGCAGCACCAGCGACCCCCTTCTCTCCCATCCGCTCTTCCTCCTCATCCCTCCTTCCTCCCCTTCCCCTCATCCCCCTGCCTCTCCGCTGGGCAATTAAGGTCTGAAATGAGCCCTTGTGGTGTGGATGCTGGTTGAGGCGTCGTGTCGTTCTCCGTTCTCTGTCAGTGGAGCTGTAACAGTACTGCTTATCTGCTGGTACACTGATCACTGGAGAGGGAAACAGGCAGAGTTTCGGATCGTATTCGATATTGATCTGACTTGTTAAAGAAATGCCACCAAAGATGATGATAATAATAAGTGATCTTGCTCTGTTTCAGAGCAGAATTATGAATTTCCCTACATTTGTGTTATTAGACTTCCATTGTAGTTTATGTAGCTCTGTGTACATGAACATTAAAGTTAATTGTGTTTTATATTATTCTATGTCTTATTGTGCATTTTTCTATGTCTCAGGCCATCTCCAGGTTGTGTGATGACAAGTATAAAGACTTGAGGAAAGCGGCCAAGAAGAGGTCTGTGAGTGCAGACAATCTGACGGTGGTGAGGTGGAATCCGGCCATCATATCCTAACAGCGTCCTTCGCCACCAGGAGGAGGACAGCGCATCCACCATGACGGAGACATGACATGGCTGCCTGGCCTGGGAGGTCAAGGGTTAGGGCAGGAGAACTTAGACTCAGAACTCAGTTGTCCAGTTGCGTCTGTGTGGTTTGTTTCACACAGAAATGACCTGCTGGCACCTTTGTGGATAATAAGTATTATTGTTGCTCTGATGGTCCACTTGTGTACTGTACATACAAGATGTCCCTCTGGTTGTCTGAAGTTGAACTTGAGTCCTACAGGTGACTTGGTGACCAATGGCAGAAGAGCAGTGGCCAGATGGGAAGAGATTAAAAGAACATTGGGAAAGATCAAGAGACAGTGGAAAGATTTGAAGAATCCTAGAATAATAGCCCATAAACTCAATCAAAAGCATTCCAATAGCCATTTTAAAGGTTGACTGTCTTGTATAGAGAAGAAATCGCTCGGGTATACTGCACATTCCTATCATTTTCAAGGATTTCAGCAAATTCCTCTCTAAAGCACAATGCTTTTTTCCCAGGTAACAGGCAAACCTAATTTGTACACATTCCTGAAATATGGAAATGTCTCTACTTCCTTGGAGGCAGTAACAAGAGCTCATCAAGTGTTATTCTTACTGTGTTTGGTTGCAATGAAATCAAACTGCCAAAACCTCAAGGGTTTTTCTTTCTCTGTAACGTTCAACAAACTGCACCTGTGTTTGCGTTTAAAATGGCAACTGTTTTGTATTAACATTTACATAAAGACACCAAGAGAGGGAAAGTGAAGTGAGAGATACACAGTAAAGGAAGACGGACATTTGAAGAATAACTTAATTAGGGCGATAAGACTGATAAATGAAGTTCAGTTGAAGGTGAACAAAATGATCTTTATCTTTAATTGCATTCCCTTCTATCTCTAGCTATACCAATTTGCCACTGAGTGATGATTGTCTAAAACTATTTCACACATTAGTTCTATCTCTCTTTCTCATGGCCAAAATGATACAGGCTGCGTCCCCAAAATGGCACCCTTTCCACTATATAGTGCACTACTTTTGACCAGGGCCCATAGGGTAGCCATTTGGGATACTACCACAGTGAAACATTCCAGTGAACATTCCGCTCACGCCAAGCAATATTCATGTCCCAATTTGTTTCATGCTAGGTCTCGAATGACGTACTGGGATGAGTTTGAAGGACAAGCCCTCGAATAGAAAGGAGAAAACATCTTCCAGGAACAGGAAATGACTGTAGTATAAGACAAAATGGTGAGTTTGAACATCCATATAGTGTATTCACTGCCGTTGTTCTGACCGGTGGTGCCTGGTAACATGCTAGTGTAACATGCTAGTGTAACATGCTAGTGTAACATGCTAGTGTAACATGCTAGTGTAACATGCTAGTGTAACTAACCTTTTTTCCTTTTTAAAGTGCAATGAGGTTGAGTTTTTTTCTTGAGTGTTTCTTTTTTAAATGACTGATCTTCCAACTCCTAAAGAAACAGCAGAAACCTAATTTCAGAAAGCCAATTTGCATGATGATTCTTCAATATATTGGAAATGTATTTCTAAAAATGTCCTACAGTATATTGGAACAAAAGGAGGTTTATTGATTAACAAACACTGTTCACAAAACCATTAGGAATAAATCAAATATAATTATTTAGCAAATTAATTGATTTTGTACAGTGTATATAAGATATCAGTGTGCAGACAAAGAACACATTAACTTTCAAACATGGAGAATTGGGGTGAAATATTTATAAATATCTGATCAGTATTTACATTTTAAAAAATTGCAATGTCTTACTATACCAGATATGAGGAGAATTTAGAACTATTGGTTATATGGAAGCTGGTATTATTTTATCTAGAATCTAGATAGTAAAACCATTGGAAGGAATTTGAATCTTTGTCAGGATCTAGTTTTTCATATCAAGTTTGCATAGCTCAGATAAACTACAGTGAATGATGGGTTCATGTGTTTTTCACACTCAAACTATTGAATTGAGGCCGTTCTGTTAGACGCTCTCATCTTATCGTACATACATTTTCCGTGACCGTATGAATGATGTTTTCAGTGTTACATGGTTTTATGATATCCCTGTTGCAAAACCAGGTATGTAAGTGAAACATTCCTCTTGTTCTTGATGCTGTTTTATTTTAAAGTTGTTGAGTTCACGGTGTTTCCCCACTCTTAAGCAATCTTAACTATTGAAAAGATAACAGCAATTCCTTATCAAGGGTCTCTACAGTTGTTGTTTTCATAGTTTTATTTGATAGCATTCCGTGAATACCAATCAGCATTCATTCAAACCATTCATCAGGACCAACTATCTGCCAGATGTTTCACTTTCATATGTAAAAAGGGATGGAGTTGAACCAAAGTATCAGACAATGAAGGATTAGCCTTGGAATATGTATTGTTGTGATATAATAGATCCCCTTTGCACGTGATCGGAATGGTATAAGGACTCTGAAACGGAACTGTTGGAACGGCATGGCCTTGGAAACAGAACTGTTGGAATGATGTGGGGACTGAAACGGAACTGTTGGAATGATGTGGGGACTCTGAAACGGAACTGTTGGAATGATGTGGGGACTCTGAAACGGAACTGTTGGAATGATGTGGGGACTCTGAAACGGAACAGTTGGAATGATGTGGGGACTCTGAAACGGAACTGTTGGAATGATGTGGGGACTCTGAAACGGAACTGTTGGAATGATGTGGGGACTCTGAAACGGAACTGTTGGAATGATGTGGGGACTCTGAAACGGAACGGTTGGAATTATGTGGGGACTCTGAAACGGAACTGTTGGAATGATGTGGGGACTCTGAAACGGAACTTTTGCTTTCTATGGCGCTGTGACTGAGCGACTGGAGTGCAAATGTCTTCGGGCGAGAAGAAACAGGCGTTGTCGTGAGGAGACAGTAGAGGTATTTTTAAGATTGTATATCTTATTTATTGTATGTATGTGTGTGTGCATACAGTCTGATGTTGAATTCTAGAAATGAAAATGAACTCCTCATGCTCTATGGGCCCGAGCCTGTGGTATAACCTAGGCTAGTGACTGGGGTGATAGTCGTGTGCACTAGACTCTACCTCTGCATAGAGTTTTTACTTCTTCTACCTTTTCTCTTTCTATCTCTTCTACGACAATGTTAGGATTTACCAATGCAACTCTCAGTTGTCAATGATTTCCTGTGCTAATGAAAGAAACTGCTGTAGTTGTGTGAACTCTGTTTTTATGTTCTGTTTTATAGTTTATTTCTGGGATTTTATTGCTGTTTTATGATGTTTGTCCCTGTTCTCAGTTTGCCCAATGTGGTTAGTCTGTATCTTTTTGAGTACTAATCTCTTAGTTAATTGTAGCCTACATTCTAAGAAGTGATCCCAGGACCAACAACCCTAAGGGACTGGAGTCTGAATAAGCCGCGGTCTCTCTCCCTATATGGACTGTTCTAACTATGATTTTAGTTTAACTGATGTGCCCAGTTCAGGAGCAATGTTTAGAAACCTGCACAATAAATACACGTTTAAACCTTGCAATAAAAAGACCATGGTGTCACTTTACTTGGGGCAGTGACAATGTAGCATTCGTCAAGTCTTCATATGCATATGTCAGTCCCTGTGTTTTATAATCATCTTTTATAAATACTTTGTCGTTGTTTTTTGCTGTACTTGAACGGTATCAGTTCCAGTTTCAATGGGGGCTCCTGTTTATGCTGTACGCGTCTCCAAGTCAACTGAATACCACAGTGTCACCCATTTGACTATGAACCTTGCTTCGGTTCTGTGGTGGTCAGGGCTACTTGGCACGTCTATCGGTGTCTCTGATTGAGCAGCCCTGGAAAGAGAGACGATGATTATGTCACGTCGTCCCAATGTAAAGGGCTGGGTCGATGTCGGTGAAAGAGAGGCCGTTTTGAATGAGTAATATGAATGTAAAGTTCAATTAGTTGGCCGCGAGACTATCTTCCGTCAATGTTATGTCCTATTATGCCATTCGAAGTTGGTCACTCACAACGTTAGGTATCTGGAGTTTTAAAGAAGATCACCACTACACATGACTTCAGGCCAAAATCAAAGTCGTTTTTTTTTTTTTTTTTAAGGAAAAGTGAGTCGTTTCTATTATTCTGCTAATGTAGCCTATGCTGTGATCGGTATGCGTGTTTTTTTTTCTCTCTCTCCCTAAGAAACAAAGATTTAAAAGCCAGAAAAGCTCTCTGTTTACACTCGCACAGTCACATTGTCACTAAGGACCGTGGATAATCCTCCATATATTAGCCCAGATTTACATTTCAAATACTGAGTGGTAATTGCTGCGCTAGTCAATTGATTCTCTGCCGTGACATTTACTGAAGGAGAGCTGTAGGCTAATGAATAACATGCTGCCACATTTCTTATAAACACACACCTGCAGGACCATCTCTGGAGCGCGTGCTATGAGTGGGTGCTGCTATGGTGACCAGTGAGCTGAGATAAGGCAGGCCTTTACCTAGCAGATACTTGTAGATAACCTGTAGCCAGTGGGTTTGGCGACGAGTATGAAGCGAGGGCCAACCAACGAGAGCGTACCGGTCGCAATGGTGGGTAGTGTATGGGTCTTTGGTGACAAAACAGATGGCACTGTGATAGACTGCATCCAGTTTGTTGAGTAGAGTGTCGGAGGCTATTTTATAGATGACATCACTGAAGTCGAGGATCTGTAGGATGGTCAGTTTTACGAGGGTATGTTTGGCAGCATGAGTGAAGGATGCTTTGTTGCGATATAGGAAGCCGATTCTAGATTTAATTTTGGATTGGAGATGCTTAATGTGAGTCTGGAAGGAGAGTTTACAGTCTAACCAGACACCCAGGTATTTGTAGTTGTCCACGTATTCTAAGTCAGAGCCGTCCAGAGTAGTGATGATGGATGGGTGAGCAGGTTACTTTATGACTGCTTATTGCCTGGCATCTGCCAATGCTAATCAGCATAAATCTCCAGTCATTAATGGGGCAAGCCTAGTCTGTACCCCATGCTATGTGTCCAGTACAGATGTGCTTCTCTGAGAGGATGAAAGGATTTATGACAGCAAGGCAACAATACAGAGGAATACCAATGTGGTCCTTCTTTCCCATGGCAACGGTTAAAGCTTCCATCCTTGCTTTTCGTCTATCCTTTTGTTTATTATATACAATTCCAGAGTTTTTTTCCCCTTCAAGTCTCACACAAAAGCCATTTAAAACTTGCCATGAATTATCCCGATTCAACACAATTCACCATTCACCATGGTATCCAGCCAACATGACAATGTGAAGAAGATGCCACATGGACCCTCGATGTCCTTGGCAGGGATATACATTGGGACTAGCTTTGAAATGCTTTCCATTGTGCTTGAGAATTTAATACGGCAACTTGAATGAGTAATCCTGCAGCTTGTTATTCTCCTGGAAGGACACCCAGCCAGCCACCAAAATATCTCAGCAATGCCAGGATGGCGGACATGCCTCTCTTAACTGGTGGGTAAGAATAACCCTTACAATGGGGCTCACTCCCATCTCCTGTTCTGTTGTCTGAGGACAGTGGTCGCTGGGACAGGACAGACGTTGGGAAGAGACCAGAGGCAAGACGGGACTGACGTTGGGGAGAGACCAGAGGCAAGACGGGACTGACGTTGGGGAGAGACCAGAGGCAAGACGGGACTGATGTTGGGGAGAGACCAGAGGCAAGACGGGACTGACGTTGGGAAGAGACCAGAGGCAAGACGGGACTGACACCAGAGGCAAGACGGGACTGACACCAGAGGCAAGACGGACTGAGACCAGAATTTGGGAAGATGTTCAGATTTGTATCCGTTGTGTTAGAATAGGTGGCTAGTTTCTCCTATCTGATCACCTGGAGCTGCCTGGCTGATGTAGATTCTAGAAGAGTGATTGTGATATTCTAAATGAAGAGAGATTCATCTGTTCGAACTGGACTCGAGTGTCTCGATAATCTGCTCACCTGGTGGTCACTGGCTCCTGTGGAACCATTTTTGCCCTGGTGTGGAGGCAAGTTAGGGTGGACAGTGTCCTGGTGATCAGGAGGAGAAGAGGCTCAGACAAGGCTTCAGAGGGCCTTCATCATCATCATCTGCTGACATGGGCAGACAGGGCGCTTCCGAGGTGGTCTTCATCTGTCTAAACCACAACATAACGCTTGTAGGTGAGTATCTTGTGGATCTTTCACTGAGCGGAATGCGGACTGGATTTGTCATTGTAAAAGATTGTCAATCAGAAAATATCAGAGAGAACATCAGTTTGCTTTGCATATATGATTATGTATGTTTTATGCAGTTCTGTCAATTCTGGAAGTTATATCCTTCCATTGGTTTGATTTGACATCTGACAAGGTCTCATAGAATAGATCATCAGAATGCCAATGTCTGTCAGCCTGTCTAAGCTCAAACTCAAGGTGAGAACTTTCCCCTATCTGTCAGGTATGAATGATTGACAAATGTTTGACCCATATAGGTAAAATAAGTGCAACTTACTAAACTCCCTGTCAGACAAAATTCTGTTTTAAAGTTTTACATTTCGGGATATTTTCCATTTAGAATATATTGATATTCCCCAAAATACCTAACCATTTTGATGAAAATGTACAGGCAAGATATATTTTCTTGGTAAGCTTATTAACACATTTACTATTAGCAGTTAAAAATAATTTAAGACTTTACCAGTCCTGCAATATGAAATTAAATTAAACTATGTGATTTTAACATATCCGTAATATTTATTGCAATATAAATAGCAAGTGTGAGTGGTCGTGACTAACTCTGACATTCTTTACTTCACCTTCACTGTCTTCCAG
Source organism: Oncorhynchus gorbuscha (assembly GCF_021184085.1). Taxonomy (NCBI): domain Eukaryota; kingdom Metazoa; phylum Chordata; class Actinopteri; order Salmoniformes; family Salmonidae; genus Oncorhynchus; species Oncorhynchus gorbuscha. The sequence continues at coordinate 57,377,050 of NC_060184.1, forward strand.
GGAAGATATGGTTGATCCTGATGATTTTAGTGAGGATCCTGGTCCTGCTCTTTGCAGGATACCCCCTCTACCAAGATGAACAGGAACGCTTTGTGTGTAACACCATCCAGCCGGGCTGTGCGAACGTCTGCTTCGACATCTTCGCTCCTATCTCTCTGTTCCGCTACTGGCTTGTTCAGCTGCTCGTTCTCTGTCTCCCATACATCATCTTCGTTACCTACGTTATCCATAAAGTCACATCACGCCTCACCGTCGACACTACTGACCCCTCAGATAGAGTTGGAGCTGAACCGCTCTGCCAGATCCAGCAGGAGTCATTCAGGAAGATGGCCCTGGCCAAGACAGCTCTCCAGGCGCAGCACGGCAGGAGTCAGTGCTTCACAGGAGCATACACCCTCCATCTTCTGTTCAGGATACTGCTGGAGGCCGGGTTCGGGGTTGCCCACTACTACCTGTTTGGGTTCTATATCCCCAGGAGGTTCCTGTGCCAACAGACTCCCTGCACCACTCAGGTAGACTGCTACATCTCTAGGCCCACGGAGAAGACCGTCATGCTTAACTTCATGCTGGGGGCCGGAGCCCTGTCGTTATTACTCAACTTGGCTGATCTCATCTGCGCCATCAAGCGCTCGGTGACGCAGAAGACCAAAAGGAAGATGTTGGTGGAGAAGATGTACGAGGAGGAGCAGTACTACCTCCCCTCCAGCGGGGGGAGCAGAGGCTTGGAGGCTAACGTCCCTCTACTTCCCCAGAACCTGGTGGTGGAACCTATAACCTTCCGGAAGAGAGGGGCCAGTAAGTCCAGCACTGCTGACCAAGGAGCCTATCCCCATCTGGGGGAGGCTGAGAACATCTCTGCCCCTCGCTGTGGCTCTAGTTTCTCCTCGGGGCATCCAGTCGCCAACACCAATGGGAACAGCCTCTACCCTGCAGCCCAGGAGGAGGGCCCCGAAGCAGAGGGGAGCGAGGTGGCTCTGTGCCCTGTAGAGCCCATCGGGACACCCAGGTCCATCAGGGTTTGCAAACGCAGTCGCCTCAAACCGCCCCCGCCCCCACGACGGAATCTGTGCCCCCCAACGGCAACCGCTGCGGGCGTCCCACCAGGAACAGCGGTGTGCACCAGGAGAGTGGGTCAGTACACCCTGGTAGAGATGACAGCCTCGGACTTGCAGTCCAACACCAGCGAGGGCCAGGAGAAGAGGTCTGAGTGGGTTTGATTGGACTGAGATGATGCGAGAGCTGCAGCTCTGAGGAGAGTGATTTTATTTATTTCCATGATGGAGACGTGAGAATCAGTGTTGCGGAAGCTACTCTGAAAATATAGTTTACGAAGTTAACAATTACTTCACACTGAAATAACTCAATTAAGCTACACTAAAGCGACCCTTAAAATATATAATTAACTTAACTAAAGTTACTTTGAAGAAGTAGTTCACTACATCCAAACTACTTCATGATAAATCATATCTAAATATGAAGTATCATAGACTACATATTGCAAGAACAGATCACTCTGGAGTCACAAAAACAATGTTTCAAGTGAGAACTAGAAAGTTCTGATGCCAAAAAGAAAGGAAACGATTGTCTACTTAAATAGTTAACCACTACATGGCTAAAATGTAATACAAAAAAACACTGCCAAGATTTGAATGTCGTTCAACTACCACCGAGCTACTGCAAAGGGTAGTTACATTACTAGTTGAACTAGATGTAGTTCACTCCCAAATGCGGGTGTGAATGTCAGGATCAAACCCACCTGCCTCTGTGGGATGTGGTGACAGATTCTTATGTGGCTAATACAGCAGCAACTGTTGGAGAAATTAAATCCTTTAGGCCCATTTGTGTGCTGTAAGACTGAAGTTCATTCTGACATTCAGACTACGCTTTCACACCAGGATAATTACATGAAATACGTGTCTGTCGTTTCTATCTGATCATGTGACAAATGCACATAGTTATGGTGTTATTATACCATCAGTGCGTTGAAATAAACTGTATAATGTATATTCTTTTAGGATGACTCAGAGAGAAGATAATCCAGTCGTGGATACTATCTTACTGCCAGGGACTCACTGCCTTGGTGCCTATCATTATAGCTGAGTGTCCTTCAATAAAACCTTTAGTTAAAAAGCTATAACTGTTCTGCCCACCTGTTCTCTCTGTCTACGTTAGATCCCCTATCACTGTCAGTAAACAATGACAGGCCTTGACCTGTCTTGGCCCTGCCCCCAGATAGGTCAAAGGTCAAAGATGACTGTAGAGCCTAGCTCTTAGCTCTGGGGTCAAGGTGGACATGTGCATACAGCCTGCGGATGGAGACGTGTTTGGATGGACACAAGGTCAGGTGGTCAGGTCGAGTTAAAAGACAATGACCCTGTAAGGTGCTACTCCTCCAGGCCAGGGTCTTCAGTAGGGAATGATATACCAGACCTGGCATCAAATAACATTCAAAGTCATTTCAAATACTTTCTGTGCTTTATTGAGCTTGCCTGGCTTAATAGAACCAACAGAATAGTCCCAAAACTTCAAACCTTCTGCCTCTGGCATTTCACGCAGGCTCAATGTATTTGATTTAGAATAGAATTTGAACCCAGGTCTGGAGGATATACTTCCCCTCAGATATGGCCCATCCACAGTTGGAATCTTCCACAGTTGGAATCTGTATTTATGGAGATAGATTGTCACTCTATTTCAAGGCCTCTGAGGGCTTCAGACATATACAGAGTCTGGAAATAGAGTGAGGTGGTGCAGGGTGTAACTCAACTGGACACTACTAGAGCTGCATCCCAAATGGAACCCTACTCCCTATACTTAGAATGTTTTTATTTAACCTTTATTTTAACTAGGCAAGTCGGTTATGGAAAAGAATATTATTTTCAACGATGGCCTACCTCGGCCAAACCCTCCCCTAACCCGGACGACGCTGGGCCCATTGTGCGCCGCCCTACGGGACTCCCGATCATGGCCGGTTGTGATAAGGCCCGGGATCAAACCAGGGTCTGTAGTGACACCTCTAGCACTGAGATGCAGTGCCTTAGACCGCTGCGCCACTCGGGAGCCCTATATAGTGCACTACATTTGGCCAGAGCCCTATGGGGTAGGTCGAAAGTAGTGCACTAAATAGAGAATAGGTTTCCATTTGGGATGTAAACTTGATGTGGCCAACCTAGCTGCCTGCCCTTCAGTATGTCATTGAGGCGTTTGTTTCACCTCGCCGGTCAGATTCATTTGTGAGAGTCGGTGTGTGCACGGTGCAGTGTGCCATTACTTGTGGCTGACTGTCAATCGTAGTATGTCATGAAAGAAGCATTTGATTCCTTTTACACATTGTTAGAACCCTGTCAGAGCATGACTGTTTAGTGTTTTATTAGCCTTTGCCTTGGCTGACATGTCCTTTGGTTTAAAACGGTTTTTGTTGAGATGTCATTTATTTTTCCCTCGAAAGGTTATATGTCATTGTTTTGTTATACAATGATTTCTTTTCTAGGGCAAAGACTCCAGTCGTCGTCATTGTGACTGTCAGATACAGGTCATAAACACTTTATACGTATTTCTAAACATATCTAAACATGTATTTAACCAGTGACTAACCAACAAAGGATTGCACTGTATACCACCGCCCAGTTATAAATGATCCCCATAGATTGGGGTACAATCTGATTTGGCCATGGGGTGAACCTCTGTGTAAAGGGATAGCTCTTGATCTTGATTTGCCATTATGTCTCCTCCTATGGTCCCTTTGAAGGTGACAACAAAGCTTGCTCCTACCTCACGGAGTCTCTAACGACACTGTAATGTGAGTGAACTGAGCTCAGCGCCATAGGGCAATAAGCTCAACTCCTCTCTGGTGAGATGCTTGATGTCATATGATCTGTCTTCGTCTAGGGTACTTGTTGCAGATCAATGGGTTCTGTGAAACAGGATGTACAATTATAAAAAAGTGTTTTATTTGTTTGTATTAGAGACGAAACGGACGTTCATTTCCTTCTGTCTTCATCTACTTTTTGCAGGTTTTTTTTGCATTTTTTAAAATCATTTTGTATTTGTTTGTATTAGCATGAAAGCAGGCATTCATTCCCCTCTTTCATTGGTGTTATGATTGGTTGGGTGAAATGGGTTTGGAGGCCATTCAATGCAATCAAGAGTCTGTGAAGTGACCACTACAGGTGATTTTGGGTCTCTACTGATTACTATTTATTACTGTGTTATAACTACTTTATTGTACAGCCACATTCTTTCAACAATTGATTTCATAATAGTTGTTTCATTATCTGTTTGCCATGGTCAACTGAAGAGCTATGCCCTGGCCTAGTATTTGTATCTTAGTGTTTACACTGAAAGTCAGCTGACAAAAGATTATTAGAAATGTCAAATCATGAGGTATCCTTTACTGAAATAAGGTCTGTGATATAATGAAATAATGTTGTTTTTTAAAGACTAGATATAGAATTTGTTTGGATGTTTTCTTGTAACACCCCACTACCCCCCAGTGGTATGAACCATGAAGTATTTTTGTCATTTAAAATCATACCAATTTGGTATCTAACCACCTCATAATACTTTATTTATGATGATAAATATCAATGTTTATATATATGTATATTTGATTAACTCTATGGGTTCAGTTCATTCAGTCTGAGTGAATGTGAGACAGTGCTGCGTTGATAGAAGATCAAATCCTTTCTTCCTCAGCTTTCAGATTCAGAGTGTGTATATATATATATATATTGCTCAAAAAAATATATATATATATATATATATATATATATATATATATATATATATATATTATGCTCAAAAAATAAAGGGCACACTATATATATATATATATATATGTATATATATATGTATATATATATGTATATATATATGTATATATATGTATATATATATGTATATATATATATATATATGTATATATATATATGTGTATATGTATATATGTATATATATATGTATATGTATATATATATATGTATATATATGTATATATATATATATATATATATATATACATATATATATATATATATATATATATATATATACATATATATATATGTATATATATATATGTATATATATATATATATATATATATTGCTCAAAAAAATAAAGGGCACACTAAAATAACAAAATACTTTTTTTCTTTACATAGTTGAATGTGCCGACAACAAAATCACACAAAAATGGTCAATGGAGATCAAATGTATCAACCCATGAAGGTCTGGATTTGGAGTCACACTCCAAATTAAAGTGGAAAACCACACTACAGGCTGATCCAACTTTGATGTAATGTCCTTAAAACAAGTCAAAATGAGGCTCAGTAGTGTGTGTGGCCTCCACGTACCTGTAAGACCTCCCTACAATGCCTGGGCATGCTCCTGATGAGGTGGCGGATGGTCTCCTGAGGGGTCTCCTCCCAGACCTGGACTAAAGCATCCCCCAACTCCTGGACAGTCTGTGGTGCAATGTGGCGTTGGTGGATGGAGCGAGACATGATGTCCCAGATGTGCTCAATTGGATTCAGGTCTGGGGAACGGGCGGGCCAGTCCATAGCATCAATGCCTTCCTCTTGCAGGAACTGCTATCACACTCCAGCCACATGAGGTCTAGCATTGTCTTGCATTAGGAGGAACCCAGGGCCAACCGCACCAGCATATGGTCTCACAAGGGGTCTGAGGATCTCATCTCGGTACCTAATGGCAGTCAGGCTACCTCTGGCGTGCTGTGTGGCCCCCCAAAGAAATGCCACCCCATATCATGACTGATGTTGCAGGCAGCAGAACATTCTCCACGGCATCTCCAGACTGTCACGTCTGTCACATGTGCTCAGTGTGAAACTGCTTTCATCTGTGAAGAGCACAGGGCGCCAGTGGCGAATTTGCCAATCTTGGTGTTCTCTGGCAAATGCCAAACGTCCTGCACGGTGTTGGGCTGTAAGCACAACCCCTACCTGTGGACGTCGGGCCCTCATACCACCCTCATGGAGTCTGTTTCTGACCGTTCGAGCAGACACATGCACATTTGTGGCCTGCTGGAGGTCATTTTGCAGGGCTCTGGCAGTGCCCCTCCTGCTCCTCCTTGCACAAAGGCGGAGGTAGCGGTCCTGCTGCTGGGTTATTGCCCTCCTACGGCCTCCTCCACATCTCCTGATGTACTGGCCTGTCTCCTGGTAGAGACTAGAGTGAAAGCACCGCCAGCATTCAAAAATGACCAAAACATCAGCCAGGAAGCATAGGAGCCACCTGCAGAACCACTCCTTTATTGGGGGTGTCTTGCTAATTGCCTATAATTTCCACCTGTTGTCCATTCCATTCGCACAACAGCATGTGAAATGTATTGTCAATCAGTGTTGCTTCCTAAGTGGACAGTTTGATTTCACAGAAGTGTGATTGACTTGGAGTTGCATTGTGTTGCTTTCATTCTAGGACACACCTATTCATTCAAGGGTTTTTATTTATTTGTACTATATATAGATGTATAGATATATAGTTATACACTGTTCAAAAAAATAAAGGGAACACTATATATATGTATTTATATGTGTATATATACATACAGTACCTGTCAACAGTTTGGACACACCTATTCATTCAAGGGTTTTTATTTATTTGTACTATTTCCTACTGTGGGAGCCACCATGCTAGTTAACTGTGCCTTGAATTCTAAATAAATCACTAACAGTGTCACCAGAAAAGCATCATCACACCACCTCCTCCATTCTTCACGGTGGAAACCACACATGCGTAGATCATCCGTTCACCTACTCTGCGTCTCACAAAGACACTGCAGCTGGAACCAAAAAATTCAAAGGACAGATTTCCACCGTTCTAATGTCCATTGCTTGTGTTTCTTGGAACAAGCAAGTCTGTTCTTCTTATTGGTGTCCTTTAGTAGGGTTTCTTTGCAGCAATTGGACCATGAAGGCCTGATTCACGCAGTCTCCTCTTAACAGTTGATGTTGAGATGTGTCTGTTACTTGAACTCTGTGAAGCATTTATTTGGGCTGCAATCTGAGGTGCAGTTAACTCTAATGAACTAATCCTTTTCAGCAGAGGTACCTCTGGGTCTTCCTTTCCTGTGGCGGTACTCGTGAGAGCCAGTTTCATCATAGCGCTTGATGGTTTTTGCTTCTGCACTTGAAGAAACTTTCAAAGTTCTTGAAATTATCCGGATTGACTGACCTTCATGTCTTACCAATCATTTGTAAACTTCTGGAAAAAAATTGTGATTGACCAGATACAATGCTATTTCACAGTAAACAAATTGACAACAGAATTTCAGCATGCTTATAGGGAAGGACACTCAACAAGCACAACACTTATACAAGTGACTGATGATTGGCTGAGAGAAATTGATGATAAAATAATTGTGGGGGCTGTCTTGTTAGACTTCAGTGCAGCTTTTGACACTATCGATCATAGTCTGCTGCTGAAAAAACGTATGTGTTAAGGCTTTACACCCCCTGCTATAATGTGGATAAAGAGTTACTTGTCTAACAGAACACAGAGGGTGTTCTTTAATGGAAGCCTCTCAAATATAATCCAGTTAGAATAAGGAATTCCCCAGGTTAGCTGTTTAGGCCCCTTGCTTTTTTCCATTTTTGAGTAAAGCCAGAGTGTTTATGTATGCGCATGACTCAACACTATACACGTCAGCTACTACAGCGACTGAAATGTCTGCAACACTCAACAAAGAGCTGCAGTTAGTTTCAGAGTGGGAGGCAAGGAATAAGTTAGCCCTAAATATTTCTAAAACTAAAAGCGTTGTATTTGGAACTGAACACTCACTAAACCCTAAACCTCAAATAAAACTTATAATAAATCATGTGGAAAGTGAGTAAGTTGAGATGACTAAACTGCTTGGAGTAAACCTTTATTGTAAACTGTCATGGTCAAAACATATTGATACGGTAGTAGCTAAGATTGGGAGAAGTCTGTCCATAAAAAAAGCAATGCTCTGCCTTCTTAACAACACTATCAACAAGGCAGGTCCTACAGGCCCTAGTTTTGTCACACCTTGACTACTGTTCAGTCGTGTGGTCAGGTACAACATAAAAGGACTTAGGAAAATTGCAATTGGCTCAGAACAGGGCAGCACGGCTGGTCCTTGGATGTACACAGAGAACTAATGTTAATAATATGCATGTCAATCTCTCCTGGCTGAAACTTTTATTTATGAGAGGTATTGGCATGTTGAATGCACGGAGATGTCTGTCTGGAATACTTGCACACAGCTCGGACACCCGTGTAGACTCCACAAGACATGCCACAAGAGGTCTCTTCACAGTCCCCAAGTCCAGAACAGACTATGGGAGGCACACAGTACTACATACAGCCATGACTACATGGAACTCTCTTACACATCAAGTAACTCATGCCAGCAGTAAAATTAGATTTTAAAACTGATTAAGGCCTCCCGGGTGGCGCAGTGGTTAAATGCCACCAGAGACTCTGGGTTCGCGCCCAGGCTCTGTCACAACCGGCCGCGACCGGGAGGTCCGTGGGGCGACGCACAATTGGCCTAGCATCGTCCGGGTTAGGGAGGGTTTGGCCGGTAGGGATATCCTTGTCTCATAGCGCACCAGCGACTCCTGTGGCGGACGCAGTGCACGCTAATCGAGGTCGCCAGGTGCACGGTGTTGTCTCTGACACATTGGTGCGGCTAGCTTCCGGGTTGGATGCGCGCTGTGTTAATAAGAAGCAGTGCGGCTTGGTTGGGTTGTGTATTGGAGGACGCATCGGAGCCCGTATGGGAGTTATAGGGATGAGACAAGATAGTAGCTACTAACAATTGGATACCACGAAAAAGGGGGTAATAATTCCACAACAACAACAAAAATATTTTAAAAAATAAATATTTTAAAATAAAAAAAACTGATTAAAAAACACCTTATGGAACAGCGGGGACTGTGAAGCAACACAAACATTGGCGCAGACACATGCATACACATACACGATAACATCTGCAATATACATACACATGGATTTAGTACTGTAGATATGTGGTAGTGGTGGAATAGGGGCCTGAGGGGACACAGTGCATGTATTGTGAATGGATTGTAATGTTTTATAAACTGTCCAGGAAGAGTAGCTGCTGCTTTGGCAACTAATGGGGTTCCATAATAAATACAAATACAAATGATGAGGTCGTTTTTCTTTGCTTATTTGAGCTGCTCTTGCCATAATATGGACTTGGTCTCTTACCAAATAGGACTATCTTCTTTTTTGGTTACTACATGATTCCATATGTGTTGTTTCGTAGTTCTGATGTCTTCACTCTTATTCTACAATATATAAAAAATAAAAATAAACTTGAAAGTGTTGGTGTCAACTTTTGACTGGTACTGTATATATGAACACGTGGCCATCTGTTCACAGTTAGGCATCCCCCTGCAAGATGGTATGAGATGTATTCTCCATGTAGCATTTCTCCCCTCCTGAATATCGTAGTGGTCCGACTATAAACTGTCCTTTGTGGAAGAACGTCTGGGAAATAGCTCAGTCCTTCAGATAAAAGGAGAACTTTTCCTTTTGTGTGTGTGTGTGTGTCAGTCACAGGGGGACCGAGGGAAAGGAGCACTGTGTTCCTCCTTGCAGTGTGGGGGACAAGGGGGTTGCATGGAAACTCTTGAGAGGCAGGATGTTGTACAGACCATTCTCCCTCTGCAGGGTCATTGTTGTCATGCTGACATGACATCTTTGTCACACACAATAACAGTTCTGGCTCTGTTGACACCTGTCCTTACGTTAGAGAGGTACTAAAACGGCAGACTTCTTAGTTGGACTGTCGGACCACTTGTCAAGTGGTCTTTGAAGTTAATTAAGGTAACTTAATTGGATCAGAGGATACTTTGAAGAAAGGATATGTCACAATGATAGAATTTCCCATTTGGGAAAACAAACTGGGTGTAGCAGGTGGTAGAGTCAGGTGTGCGGGAAGCCTGTCTTCTAGTATGTTTCGAAATCATAAAGCAACTTTAATCCCAAGCCCAACTGTAACCGTTTCTGTGATGTTTATTTCCCTCGTGGTGTAACTCCAAAATCTGAGAGAACACAGATGTCGCTGAGCTCTTTATTTCTCAACATCTGCGTTTTGAACAGGTCTGTTGGGAATATGAGCATAAAACCAGTCTACGGGGTCATGAACCCTCCCACTCCATATGAGCGAGTCACAGAGCACAAGGGTCAGGGCATGCTCTATCTCATACAGTAGATGTGCTCAAACACTCGGATACACAGCTGTGGGGTCTTTTTTATTAAGTTGTAAATGTTGTCGTCTTCACTGTAAATGGAAGGGACAGGGCGGCAGGTAGCCTAGCGGTTAAGAGCATTGAGCCTGTAACCGAAAGGTTGCTGGTTCAAATCCCTGAGCCGACTAGGTGAAATATCTGTCTGTGCCCTTGAGCAAGGCGCTTAACCTTAATTGCTCCAATACGTCGCTCAGGATAAGTGTTTGCTAAATGACTCCAAAAAATATAAGAATAAAACAATATATACAAATGAGTATTCAGCAAAGCTGTGGTATAGTCACAGATCACTGTGGTGAAATATTAATCCAATACCTAATTACATCTGTGTCCCTTTTACTCTTGTGATTTTCGCACACCCCAACGTGCTGTTTGGGGTTGGTGACATATAGGCTGATTATAGCCAAGAGAACAGTTTTGATTTCTGGCTAGCAAATTATCTGAGGTTGGTGTCAGAGTTGCTGTGTGTCCTCCATCCTCATTAAGGCTTTGTACTAAATGTATAGGCCTACTCCACTCCACATCTCACCTCACGCACTAGGAGATGAAAAGGCTGTGTGTGTGTGTGTGTGTGTGTGTGTGTGTGTGTGTGTGTGTGTGTGTGTGTGTGTGTGTGTGTGTGTGTGTGTGTGTGTGCGTGTGCGTGCGCATGCTTGCGCTCGCGATCACTGGCGTTTAATAAGCATAACCTGGCTCTGACCCTCTGCAGTCCTCTGTGTTGCTCTTTCAAACACTGTGATGAATATTTAATGGCCTAGCCATGTCAGAATGCATGCATCTCTTACCACGTACGGCAGAAAAAGGAACAACATAAAGGCTACGAATGCTTCGCTTCACTGCAGCCACTGATTAGGAAATCAGACCAGTCAATCGCTGCAATGCAATGGGAGGTTGCTTCTTGCCTCGCTGCACAAAACGAGAGGATTCAAGATGAGTTCTTTAATCTTGTTGGTGAGGATTTCACTCTGTTAATAGTTGATATTAGGTGGAAGGATAGGCTAGCTACCTTCTTCTCTGTCTGATGCCACAGTGGTGATACATTGTAGGCTATTTACACACTGTATATATTTTTTCTTTATTGACTATGTTTGTTTATTCCATGTGTAACTCTGTGTTGTTGCTTGTGTCGCACTGCTTTGCTTTATCTTGGCCAGGTCGCAGTTGTAAAGGAGAACTTGTTCTCAACTGGCATACCTGGTTAAATAAAATAAAATAAAAATAAATGTGCCTATTATTCTGAGTAGAACACAAAGGTTATTTCCACAACAAAACACATGCATGCTTTAAAAAAATACAGACTTGAAATGGATTCAGGTATCAATCCAATGTGTGAAGAAAAGTGTCATCTCAGAAAACAAAAGGGAACTATATGGAATCTGTGTGTTCGGGTCATAAGGTCAGAGTGGACAGCCATTTGAAATGTTGGAGTCACTTCTGATTACAATGTGAAGCTCATTATAACGACACTCCCAGGGAGTCGCAGGGTTCAGGTTTTACTTTCTTAGATAACATCCCCAGATTTGGGTTAGGATCCTCTTAAGAAACAGACGGCTCTCCGATAATTACATCTTGTGACAATCAGCCAAGCCAGGGCTTGCCCCGTTGCCCTGAATCGCCCGCTTGCTCAATAGACGTGCGTGTTAAGAGGAAATCAGATGCACAGCTTTCTTTTTACCACTAGGTGGGAGTATGAAATCATATCTGCGTCAACTAGGAGTGGTTTTTAAATTAAACCTAAGTTACCTCTGCAGGGTAAGTTTGGCCAACCTCATGTGCGTAAAGTTGATAGTAACACAAATGAATAACTGTTTCCTCAAAGCTGATAGTTGAAGCTCCAGGTCAGAGCACAGATCCAGGTAAATGAAAACAAGTGTCATAACTTTGTAATAACAGTGTTATAGCTGTAGGCTTAGTTGTTAGTTAATAGGCCTATCTTCATTCCAGGCATTCTGTTATGGACAAACCTCATTTAGGTCCAGTGTTTTGACTCACAGCAGTTCGCTTTAAAACACTCTCAATTGACATCTCTGTCCATTGCATGGATCTTCATCCAAATAACGTTTAGCCGGGCCACAAAACACATAAGAGCCTTGAAAAATACCTCAAACATCAGAGGATCACAGTCACATTTGACATTTTGCTGAAGAAAATGTGCACCTTTTTATGTGGGGTTATATTGTATCATCTTATGCCAATGCATTGGGGTTACTTGGACACAAAGATACATTTGCTGCAAAAACGTCTGTCCCGGGGCGTCCTAAGATGTGACATGATGTGAACAGACCAGCTGTGGAGCATTCACTGCCATTTCAATATCATGTCAAAACCCTACGGTCTTCATAATAGGCTACATAGAGAGTTGAGACAGAGATGTTTTGATTCAGCTTTATGAAATGGGAAGAGTTGCAGCTTCAGCAGCTCTGCTCTGACAAAAACCAAAGCGAGAGAGGAGCCCTAAAAGTTCTTTTAATTCAATAACAGCGTCCATCAAAGCAACAACAGCCGCGCAAATTGGACATTAGGGGATCCTTGGCGCATCTGAGGGACACTTCTAACTACATGTCACCTTTATCCTCTGCCATTAAAAAGTGAGATCAAAGTCTCCGACAGATGAAAAGAACCCATTCCCTACATTTAAACTCTATTCAACTTGGTCCTCTTTTAATCAATGAAGTAGCGGGCCTATGCAAAGCATGTGAAGAGTTTGAACCCTTTATGGAGAGGGGATGCTTCAACTCAACCCCGGCCTCTAATTACGAGGCCATTGGTTTAAAAGGCTTCTCCTTGCTGCTCAGATTCACAAAAGCATCTATTACAGCGGTCTTCAACATGGTGACTGACTGACCGCAAGGAACCACCACGTACTGAGTACCAGTGAGGGAGTGATTTGTAGAAGAATCAAATAGCTTTAGAAAAGTTACACGGAAGTTTTACATTTATCAAAAATGTTTATTTTTATTGTCAAAATAAAAGTCATATTTGCTTTTTTACAAAGAGACATCTTCTACACTTTATACACATTTACAATAGCTTATACATTTTCTTTTATACAGAATTTACAAGTTTGTACATAAGCATTATATAAATACATCTTTATAATTAAAAAAATGACATGTATAATATTTGGGCACTATTAAGGCTTAATTTAAACCATCTTTGATATTGTTCTGATTGATTTATACAATTACATCTGACTGGCACTATGTTAAGGTTATCAATCAGTCCTTATAGGGTTATGAACTAAATGTTTCTTTGCGTAAAAAGAAAGAACACATAATGCCCATGTGCCCAGAAATGTCAGTCTATGCGTTCTATACATATGAATGGGTAGGAATGAACTCTTGTTAATGCCAGGTAGGCTACAATGTTATAACCAGTTCTTCAACAGTATGTTAAAATGCTAACTGGTATAAAAAAAGAGTGCTAGCCAAGCTCCGGAACAATTAGCCCATTAGTCCATCCATGGGTTTCTCTTCAAACCTGTGACAATGGCATCTGTTTTGGGCAAGATACAGAGCTGGCAGTACCCGATCTCCAGGTTAGTCCTGTGCTCACGTCACTGTACATTGAGCCACTGGTGCCTTTGCTACCCCAACAGCAGCGCGTGCAGAAGGTCCTCCATGATTCCAGGGTCTTCCCCGACCATATCCACACGCCGGACGTGATGCCCACCAGAAGGCACATAAAGTACTTCAACATGAAGACCGCATAGTCCGGCTTGTTCAGCTCATGCTCCGACAGACAGGAGCAGTTGTGGGTGATCTCCCAACTCTGTCTGTTGTGCTGCTCGTAGAAGTAACAGGCCACTATAATAGTGGCAGGTACGGTGTACAACACAGTGAATATCCCTATCCTTATCATTAACTTCTCCAGCTTGTCTGTTTTGGTGCCACCCTGTTTGATCACGCTGCGTATCCTGAACAGGGACACAAACCCGGCCAGGAGGAACATAGTGCCGATAAATAAATATATGACCAGCGGGGCCAACACGAATCCTCTCAGATTGTCCAAGTTTTGATTGCCAACGTAGCAGATTCCAGCCACTGAGTCCCCGTCCACAGAGCTGAGGGCCAACACAGCAATAGATTTCATACTAGGGATAAGCCAAGCAGCCAGGTGAAAATATTGGGAGTAACTGGCTATGGCTTCGTTTCCCCATTTCATCCCAGCAGCCAGGAACCATGTCAAAGAGAGAATGACCCACCAGATAGAACTGGCCATGCCGAAGAAATAAATCAAAAGAAACACAACAGTACAGAGTGCAGGGCCAGTGGTCTCATAGTGAATGTGTTCCACGTCATACTCCCGGTTGCAGGCCACCTTTTCGTGTCCAGCGATTAGTCTGACGATATACCCGATGGAAACAAACATGTAACAGGCAGAGAGGAAAATAATGGGTCTCTCTGGATACTTGAACCGCTCCATGTCTATGAGAAAAGTGGCAACCGTTGCGAACGTGGACACAAAACATAACACGGACCACAGACCTATCCAGAACGCGGTAAACGTTCTCTCGTCTTGCGTAAAATAGGGGTTATGGCAGGGCATGGCGCAGTTTAAAAGCTGCCCGGTCTTCACCCGGTTGTAGAGGTGATGCCGGTCAGTGTTTACCGGGACCATGGGCGAAAGACACTTGCACTGCGGCTCGCAGGGAGCCGGCGGTTTGTATTTACCGGGAACACCGGGTCGATTGTGTCCTTTGTTGTTTTTATTAGGGTTAAACGCCTTACCCGGATAGTTGGTAGGCTTAGAAAGGGCCGGTGATACTGTGGTCGAGTGAGTCCTATTGTAGTCCATACATAACATCTCCGGATTGCCTTGAACCGGTAGCGAGTCACATTTCATTCTGTCTGGCCAGGGAAAACCATACTGCCTCATAAGAGGCGCGCAGCCTGCCTTCGCTCTCTCGCAGACGCTCCGGCACGGTGGCAGTGGTTTCTTATAGTCCTCTAGGCAAATAGGAGTGTACATGCTGCAAAGAAAGAACTTGAGGTCCGGCGAGCACTGGATTTCAACCAGAGGCCAAAACTGGTGTACCTCCAAACCCGCCTCGTCCTGGGTGTCGTGATTGAACTGGTTGGGCATGTAGGTATAGTTGTAGCCGATCCCCTTGCAGAGAGGCACCGCAATCTCTTGGCAGGTGATTTCCTTCGCCGTGGTGCCGCTGGATCTCGGTAAAATAGCAAGTGCGAGGAGCAGGTATATCCCCGACAGGTAGCACTCCATCCTTTATCGGATCCCTCTCCTCTGTTGATAAAACAGCAGTACAGTAGTCCTCTGCCTGCTCCTGTCTCTTGCCAGAGCCTGCGCAGTCTAATTAGATCGTGTACAGTGAACCCATCTCGCTTACTCTTTTGGCACGGAGTTGCAAGCAATTTGCAAACCGTGTATACTTTCAGAGGAGGAGCGGGATGAGAAAATATAGCCTTCAGGCGAGCAGGAGCAGTCAAGATGGCTGAGGACTGAGGAGAAGCGAGAGATGCAGAACACCCTGCTTTATTCCCTTGTAAAAAAAAGAAGGGTGCTATGGTTATCCTGTAGCTTATCCTCGACCAGGCCTCTTTCCCCTGAATTGGTTTGCATGCTCCGTTTAAAACGATTATAGAAGTTTAAAAATCGTGGCTACTGTTTCTCGAAAAGCAGTGGCTACATTCGTTGTGTGTGCTCTATGTTCTATTGCTCATACAATTCGTTGTGCCACGGACGCCACGTTCAGTATTTATATTGGAGACGTGAAGTCCTCCCCCCCATGCTTCGTTGACAAATCAGACAGCAGGGGCGGGACTTTGGGATAAGTCAATCAAGTTTTCTCTGAGCGTTTTGTTTAATAGCCTTAGTTTGTTTTTCAGTTGCCTGCGGTAATGTTTGACCAATTCCATTAGAAATGCGACGGAGTATTCGTGTAACACAAGGCGTAAAGTGAGGTGAATAGGTTTACCAGGTGTAGAATAGCAATACCATAATAGTAATACAGTAATAACACAATATCGATCACATTTATATAGGCTACTGTAATTTGTATGACGCTAGAATGAAAAGTAGCCAGTAGCCACACTAAAAGTGAAAATGCACACGGTATTTTCATTTTATACCTTTGTCAATTTTCAGTAAAAGAAAACAATCACTATTGACACTGATAAAAATACGATGTTCAACAGAATTAAAATACTACTACGACCCATAATGGAATGAGAGCTCTTCTTCAGCAGGTTCATTTGCGCATGATAGGGCTGCCCAGGGGGTTGTCTGTCTGTGAGAAAGGGGTATTTATTGATTAATTGAGGTGCTGATGTTTTGTTTAGCGGTTGTATAGGGCTCACGCAGGGGGGGTAATTGCGTGAACGCCAAGAACAAGCACCACAGTTTGTAAAACACTGGCAGAGCACAACGTAACCCCCCCCCTGCTTCCAACTAGTCCAGTCCAGTTTACTCTTTGTAAAGTGATGGTGTAGTTTGCTTAAATGAACTTACAGCCTACTGCAATAAACAATTACGACTTTGTTGCATGACAATTCAGTTTTTCGACATAAGCTATCCTGATTAGTGTCTAGTTTTGTTTAGGAAATACATTAATTAGACATTATATGTTAATGTGACAAACAATGGAAAAATCAATGTATTTTTACAAAACATTGAAGGTGTAATATGTTTAGAAATAGCCAGTGACTCGCCTGCCTTAGCCATATAGTCTACTCCTGGCACCGTCCTTTGGTATCTATTAGTATTGAATGCTTGCAGAACTAAAAACAAAGCCTGTTCATGGTTAAAGGCTGACAACAGGTGTTTGGTTTCTGAACAGACCATTATGAAACAAACTAGCAGAGAGCGAGCAGATGACTATCAGAATCACTTACACTGTGATAGGGTATTACTGCTGAACACATGAATTAACATGGAAATGGGGGCTATGTGTGTTCCCTCCATCCACCAACTGGACCCTCACCACTCTGGCCCAGGAGTTCATCCCAAATGGCAACCGACTCCCTTTATAGTGCGCTACTTTTGACCAATGCCCTACAGGACCTGGCCAAAAGTAGTGCACTGTTTTCGGGAATAGGGCGCCATTTGATACAACCCACATCCGCAGACTAAATCCAGAGTTGGGTTACTCACAGCTCCAGCATTCCAAGTTTGAAAGGGTAGAAATTTGATTACTGCATCTGTTCCGAACTTTATTATTTTCAATTCACTACTGAGACTCTCGGGTGGTGTGGTTGGGTTCCAAGGGGACTTCAATGCTTCCCTTATTCCTTTATACTGCACTTCCCGCATTTGTGCTCAAAGACCCAGCGTGGCACACCCAGTGTAGAAGAGCAGAGCCCCTGTCTGAGGGGACACAGAAAGCATTCTGTTACCTAGATATGCAACCTCTGAAAGATATTTTTTTTATGTGGCCTGCATTTGGCATTAAGTGTTTGATAAGCTATAAACAATATTAACGCCAAGTCAACTCAAACTGCACATGCTGACCTACAACTATAGAGTAATATTAAATACAATGTTTATTGACACATAAGTCAAATGTGGTATCTTGTCGCGTTACGTGATTTTTTAACAAGGATGATGTAAGAATCAGTGTATTTTATTCTACCGTTATCATGTCCAAGAATTATGCCAGAGCTTTGGGACTATAAGGTATTTTTGTCCAAATGGAGTTATTGATATAGCCTTGTTCTGTTCAATGTTCTCAAAAGAATATAAGATAAAAAAAATAACTGCCATCATTCAAACCAATGAGGGTTCAGAACTTTCAAGCCAATTATCTCAGAATCATCTTTTTGCAGATGGAACCTTATAGTCCCAAGAACTCGAAGGAACGATTGAAGCAGAAAAGTAGTGGCGTTAAGGTTGAGTAGTATTGTGTTTGGGTTGGAGCCAGGTCTTTGTCATGTGAGGGAGTTTTCACATGCAGCAGACACACTGATCTAATAAAAGAAACACACTTTAACTCATCAGTCTGCCTGTGTGTGTAGAGAGATGGTACCTATGTTCTTTAAAGACGTTAGATCTGGTTTACTAATATGAGATAAGAACAGTGTAAATGGGTGTTTACCTTTGATTAGGCTCAGAGGCAGAACAATACCAACCAGACGTGTGTGTGTGTGTGTGTGTGTGTGTGTGTGTGTGTGTGTGTGTGTGTGTGTGTGTGTGTGTGTGTGTGTGTGTGTGTGTGTGTGTGTGTGTGTGTGTGTGTGTGTGTGTGTGTGTTGGAGGAGAGATACCCATTACTCTTCCAGAAGCGCCAATAAACACCAATGATTGAGATGTGTGAACACACACACACACACACACACACACACACACACACACACACACACACACACACACACACACACACACACACACACACACACACACACACACACACACACACACACACACACACACACACACACACACACACACACACACTATAACAATAAGGAGGGAGGAGGAGGGAAGGCATGGTCGAATAGGTGTGAGGTGAGACAGTGTGTTGTTGCCACTGTACTCAATCTGTTCCAACAACAGGTAATGATTCACTGTGTGGTAAAGGGTTCAGTCCTGATTTACAACCCAGACTGAGACACAGAGTTACTCAGTGTCAGGGAGCATGTGAAAATTGCCCCTATAAGACCTAGTCAACCAAAATACAATTGAACTCATTAAACTAATGAATGTGTTGACCCAAGCAGTTTTTTCTTCACATTGAAAATGAGACAATTTGTGTGCGTGTGCGTGTTGTATGTGTGTGTGTGTGTTTGTGTGTTTGTGTGTGCATTGACTTAACCCAGAGATGGTGGGAAAGATACGGTAATACAACTTTATCTTGTAAAGGGCTAAGCACTCAGACAGAGAGATGCTAGCCCAATCTACCAAACACAATTCCAAGAACCTATACGGCATTTAGCAGACTCGTGCTAAACCAGCAGTGCTTGTTAAGTCTTAATTAGCTGTGTTTGCTCAGCCTCTCATTTCTATAGAGATGGAGGAGGTGGCTGGAGGCCTCAGTGTGCCCGGTCGTAGCCCCACTTGGAGACTCCCCATATGGGTCTGTGTGCTCAGGGGTTGGCCTGCTAATCAGTTTCAGGTGGGGCTTGGGGTGAGGCTGGGGATGAGGCTTGTGGCTAGAGCTGGGGGCGGGGATGGGGGTGGGTGCAGGGGGTGGGGGCTGAGGGCTTGGTGGCTGGGGGTGGTGGTAAGGTTGAGCCTGTTGCTGAGGCTGGGGGAGGTTGAGGCAGGGAGTGGGGTGTAGACTTAGGGAGTGGGTGTGTAAAGTTGCGGGAGAGCCTCCTCCACTGTGGAACTCCGAGGTGTCGGAGTGTGTACCCTGTGAATTACCTCACCTTCGGTCCATTACCTTAACAAACATGGCCAACCCCTCGTCCCCTCCAATCAGTCTACTGCTGGGAAGAGGCAAGGCAGGAAATCCTCTCTTAGCTACCTGTGTGTGTGTGTGTGTGTGTGTGTGTGTGTGTGTGTGTGTGTGTGTGTGTGTGTGTGTGTGTGTGTGTGTGTGTGTGTGTGTGTGTGTGTGTGTGTGTGTGTGTGTGTGTGTGTGTGTGTGTGTGTGTGTGTGTGTGTGTGTTCATTCACGCTATGGGCCATTAAATGCTGTCAAGGGAACTCTGGTGCACAAATCAACAGGGTTCATTATTTACAACTATGTACTGTCAAAAAATGTTCAGGCAAGTAAACCAGTTATGTTTAACGGAAGCTGTTTTTTGTTATAATCTTGGAACCACTGTGCGCTGTACGTTAAATGAAGCGTTGTGCTACATGACTATTGTTTCCCTATGTATTCTTCGGTATGTGTCTGGCTGGTATGGGCTGCAGGTCAGATTTACCGCTCCTCTTGTAAAAGAGAATGCATCTTGTTCTTTCTTAGTGAGCCCAAAGGAAGTTCCCTTCCTCCCTCCAGGAAACACACACAGTGAAAAGCTTTTTTAACCTGGGCCATAATTGGAGAGGAGGCCTAGTTTGCCCTGACACATGGGGAGCGAAGTTGCCTTACAGGTAAAGAGAGAACAGATGGAGGGAATACTAACCTAGAGAACGCAATCCCATAATTACTTTTCCTGGCCTCAGTGTCATCATTATACCATAGATAGACATTAGACATTCTGGAGGGTGATATATGTTCTACCAGAGCTGACCCCTGACCCTGTCTGGATGTCCGGGTTACGTGCCTGGGTGTGTGATGTAGTGTCTCCTCTTTGTAGGGCTAGCGAGCTGGGGTGTGCTGGACAGCTAAATAACTTTCCTTTTTCGTATGCATCCAATTTTAGAATATTTGATTAATTCCCCTCTCTCTCTCTCTCTCTCTCTCTCTCTCTCTCTCTCTCTCTCTCTCTCTCTCTCTCTCTTGAAATTGCTTTTCCTCTGTCCTTCCTCTTTACAGACAGAGTTTGTGATGTCCTCCTGACCATTACAGCTGGGTGGGACAGGTGTCGGTGCAGGTTGTTCAGTAGACAACACCTTTACCTGGGTGTCTCATAGTGTCAAAGGTCGCTGCTGAATAATTTGATTATTGTTTGTTTGTATCTCTCTCTCCCCCTATCCTGTTAAGAACTGTAAAGATATCAGGTCCTCTCTCTCACTGTTTCCTGTCCCAAATGTTTGTTAATGGACTGAGCAATACCTTTCACAGCAGTGGTCTGCCGGTCCACTTCCCCCGTCTCTCTCTCTCTCTCTCCCCATCTTTATGGGTGGACTGCAGAACAGATGGCGAGGGCAAGGATGACCACCAGACGGAAAACTACTATATAGAGGAGAGAACGTCAAAGCGGAATGACGGGAACCAAAATTCGGTGAGCGAAAGAGAGAGCAAGAGCAGATGTACAACACAACAACCTTGCAGACATTACACACACACACACACACACACACACACACACACACACACACACACACACACACACACACACACACACACACACACACACACACACACACACACACACACACACACACACACACACACACACACACACACACACACACACACACACACACACACACACGCGCACACCACACATATCGCACAAACATATCACACATATCACACAAACATATCACACAAACATATCACAGGCAGGCAGACACCTCAAGCGAACCTCCCTGGGCACCTGTAATACTCATTAGCACTAGGATTAAGAGATGTTTATTTATATAGAAAAACAGTGTGGGTAAACATCGGCTTATTTATTAATTTTGCCTTCATATCAAGTTCATATGATGACTGACTGAATTGGGGAATTGCAGACGAGGAGAGATCTGTGTTTGAAGTTCTCCTGGTGAACATCTGTAGTGAGTTGGGGTGAGCAGAGCAGAGAGGAGACTCTTGGTTGGGTGGGTAGTATTGGAGAAGGGCGACCATGTTCCCTAAGAGAGAGAGAGAGAGAGAGCTGGGGGGAGAAGGAGAGTGAGAAGGGCAGAGGAAGTGAGAGAGATAGAGGGGGGAACATTAGGAGTGAAGGATCTGTTTCTCCCATCGGCCCAAACATAGGGACATGGATGACCTGAGACTACATGTGATCATGTGACACACACACACACACACACACACACACACACACACACACACACACACACACACACACACACACACACACACACACACACACACACACACACACACACACACACACACACACACACACACACACACACACACACACACACACCATGTTCCCTGAGAGAGCTGGGGGGAGAAGGAGAGTGAGAAGGGTAGAGGAAGTGAGAGAGAGAGAGGGGGGAACTTTAGGAGTGAAGGATCTGTCTCTTCCATCGGCCCAAACACAGGGACATGGATGACCTGAGACTACATGTGATCATGTGTTACGCACGCACACACGCAGAAACACACACACATATATATCACACAAACATATCACTGGCAGGCAGACACCTCAAGCGAACCTCCCTGGGCACCTGTAATGCTCATTAGCACTAGGATTAAGAGATGTTTATTTATATAGAAAAACAGTGTGGGTAAACATCGGCTTATTTATTAATTTTGCCTTCATATCCAGTTCATATGATGACTGACTGAATTGGGGAATTGCAGACAAGGAGAGATCTGTGTTTGAAGTTCTCCTGGTGAACATCTGTAGTGAGTTGGGGTGAGCAGAGCAGACTCTTGGTTGGGTGGGTGGTATTGAAGAAGGGGGACCATGTTCCCGAGAGAGAGAGAGAGAGAATGGTAGAGGAAGTGAGAGAGAGAGAATGGTAGAGGAAGTGAGAGAGAGAGAGAGAGAGAATGGTAGAGGAAGTGAGAGAGAGAGAGAGATAGGAGAGAGAGAGAGAGAGAGAGGAAGTGAGAGAGAGAAGAGAGAATGGTAGAGAGAGAGAGAGAGAGAGAGAGAGAGAGAGAGAAGAGAGAGAGAATGGTAGAGGAATGGTAGAGAGAGAGAGAGAGAGAGAATGGTAGAGTAGAGAGAGGAGAGAGAGAGAGAGAGGAAGTGTAGAGAGAGGAGAGAGAGAGAGAGAGAGAGAGAATGGTAGAGATGGTGAGAGAGAGAGAGAGAGAGAGAGAGAGAGAGAGAGAGAGAGAGAGAGAGAGAGAGAGAGAGAGAGAGAGAGAGAGAGAGAGAGAGAGAGAGAGAGAGAGAGAGAGAAGAGAGAGAGAGAGAGAGAGAGAGAGAGAGAGAGAGAGAGAGAGAGAGAGAAGGGTAGAGGAAGTGAGAGAGAGAGAGAGAGAGAGAGGTAGAGGAAGTGAGAGAGAGAGAGAGAGAGAGAAGGGTAGAGGAAGTGAGAGAGAGAGAGAGAGAATGGTAGAGGAAGTGAGAGAGAGAGAGAGAGAATGGCAGAGGAAGTGAGAGAGAGAGAGAGAGAGAGAAGGGTAGAGAAAGTGAGAGAGAGAGAGAATAGTAGAGGAAGTGAGAGAGAGACGGAGAAGGGTAGAGGAAGTGAGAGAGAGAGAGAAGGGTAGAGGAAGTGAGAGAGAGAGAGAATGGTAGAGGAAGTGAGAGAGAGAGAATGGTAGAGGAAGTGAGAGAGAGAGAGAGAGGAGGAGAGAGAGAGAGAGAAGAGAGAGAGAGGAAGTGGTAGAGAGAGAGAGAGAGAGAGTGAAGGGTAGAGGAAGAGAGAGAGAGAGAGAGAGAGAGAGAGAGAGAGAGAGAGAGAGAGAGAGAGGTAGAGAGAGAGAGAGAGAGAGAGAGAGAGAGAGAGAATGGTAGAGGAAGAGAGAGAGAGAGAGAAGGAGAGAGAGAGAGAGAGAGAGAGAGAGAATGGTAGAGGAAGTGAGAGAGAGAGAGAGAGAGAATGGCAGAGGAAGTGAGAGAGAGAGAGAGAGAGAGAGAGAGAGAGAGAGAGAGAGAGAGAGAGAGAGAGAGAGAGAGAGAGAGAGAGAGAGAGAGAGAGAGAGAGAGAGAGAGAGAGAGAATGGTAGAGGAAGAGAGAGAGAGAGATGGTAGAGGAAGTGAGAGAGAGAGAGAGAGAGAATGGTAGAGGAAGTGAGAGAGAGAGAGAGAGAGAGAATGGGTAGAGGAAGTGAGAGAGAGAGAGAGAGAGAGAATGGCAGAGGAAGTGAGAGAGAGAGAGAGAGAGAGAGAGGTAGAGGAAGTGAGAGAGAGAGAGAGGTGGTAGAGAGAGGAGAGAGAGGTAGAGAGTGAGAGAGAGAGAGAGAGAGAGAGAGAGAGAGAGAGAGAGAGAGAGAGAGAGAGAGAGAGAGAGAAGGGTGTGAGAGGAAGTGTGAGAGAGAGAGAATGGTAGAGGAAGTGAGAGAGAGAGAGAGAGAGAGAGAGAGAGAGAGAGAGAGAGAGAGAGAGAGAGAGAGAGAGAGAGAGAGAGAGAGAGAGAGAGAGAATGGTAGAGGAAGTGTGAGAGAGAGAGAGAGAGAGAGAGAGAGAGAGAGAGAGAGAGAGAGAGAGAGAGAGAGAGAATGGTAGAAGAAGTGAGAGAGAGAGGGGGAGAACTTTCAGAGTGAAGAATCTGTCTCCCCCATCGGCCCAAACACAGGGGAATGGATGACCTGAGACTACATGTGATCATGTGTCACACACACACACCATTCATCTCTCCATGGACTGGTAACACCCCCACACTTCAAACTGGTTCATCTGCCCCCTTCTACCCAGAGTGGCAGGCATGTTGATGCCATACTGAATAATGAATGATGGACATGATAATGAATACCACAATTACCTATGTGGCTTGGATATGTTTACCATATTATTATAGATGAAATACTGTGGGGGACTCACAACTAATGGTTGACTGCCTGGTGTTGATGGTGATGTACTCTGAAGTTGTTGAAATTCTGCTCACGGCTGTGTGTGTGTATTGCTTTCTATTGCTGTGTGTGTGGTTGTGTGTGTG
Source organism: Oncorhynchus gorbuscha (assembly GCF_021184085.1). Lineage (NCBI taxonomy): Eukaryota > Metazoa > Chordata > Actinopteri > Salmoniformes > Salmonidae > Oncorhynchus > Oncorhynchus gorbuscha. The sequence goes on from NC_060184.1 coordinate 57,401,603, forward strand.
TGTGTGTGTTTATGGCTCCCTGTAGCTGATGTTAACCTTTGAGCAGCACTAGTAAACCAATATTTCTTTATTTAACCTTTATTTTAACAGGGAGCCAAGCTAAGACCAAGGTCTCTTTCACAGATGAGCCCTGTAGATAAACCTTGACCTCTTTCTGGTCCTCCCACAGCAAGCAGTTGGCTGTGTCCTCCCACTGCATCCACCATGAAAACATTACAACCCTTTCACTTTCCTACATTCAAAGTTATAAAGGCACTGAATACAGTTACACATTCAGAGACCCTGGGATTTTAATGGAATCATGAAGGGGTTATATTTATTGCACAGTGTGAACTTAGTAACACATTCCAATTACAAACATAACGTGCTGTGCTCCATAAAATGTCCTTCTGTCGCCGCATATCTCTCCTGTTGTAAGTTTCCGGAACACGGAGTGTTACTTTTGCAGCCGGGGACACGGGGATAGATAAAAATGGGATACCACTAACTCAGCTAAAAGGTCACATAGGGAATTTCGGTTTGTTCTCTACAGATAAGTAACATTTTACCAAAGAGATGATGATTAGACCAACCAGCCTGTGCAAATGTAAAATGTACAGAGTGAATCATCAGATCATAAGACACGTCTTTGCCCCAAATTCCACCCTAACACCTTTATAGTGCTCTATGGGCCCTGGACAAAAGTAGCACCCTATAAAGGGAATAGGGTGCCATTTGGGATGCTGGCCACTACTGTCCTGATAAAGCCCACATGACTGTTCGGTATCAGAAGCCGTGTTGGTGGTGCGATCCAATTTCTCCCCAGTGTCATTCTGGTTTGTCACAGACGTAATTAGGGGTGCTGGACTTTTCATTCACACGAGAACAGGGAACACAGACAGTGACATCAGAAGTGTGTTTGTGTGAGGGTGTGTGTGTTTGTGTGAGGGTGTGTGTGTTTGTGTGAGGGTGTGTGTGTTTGTGTGAGAGTGTCTGTGTTTGTGTGAGGGTGTGTGTGTTTATGTGAGGGTGTGTGTGTTTGTGTGAGGGTGTGTGTGTTTGTGTGAGGGTGTGTGTGTGTGTTTGTGTGAGGGTGTGTGTGTTTGTGTGAGGGTGTGTATGTTGGTGTGAGGATGTGTGTGTTTGTGTGAGGGTGTGTGTGTGTGTGTTTACATTTACATTACATTTAAGTCATTTAGCAGACGCTCTTATCCAGAGCGACTTACAAATTGGTGCATTCACCTTATGAGGGTGTGTGTGTTTGTGTGAGGGTGTGTGTGTTTGTGTGAGGGTGTGTGTGTGTTTGTGTGAGGGTGTGTGTGTTTGTGTGAGGGTGTGTGTGTTTGTGTTTTCTGGTGTATTTCCCTGACTAGAATGAGTTTGTTCATGTTGATAGACGTTTAAGGAGTGTGTTCATGTTGATAGACGTTTAAGGAGTGTGTTCATGTTGATAGATGTTTAAGGAGTGTGTTCATGTTGATAGACGTTTAAGGAGTGTGTTCATGTTGATAGATGTTTAAGGAGTGTGTTCATGTTGATAGATGTTTAAGGAGTGTGTTCATGTTGATAGATGTTTAAGGAGTGTGTTCATGTTGATAGATGTTTAAGGAGTGTGTTGATGTTGATATGATAGATGTTTAGATGTTTAAGGAGTGTGTTCATGTTGATAGATGTTTAAGGAGTGTGTTCATGTTGATAGATGTTTAAGGAGTGTGTTCATGTTGATAGATGTTTAAGGAGTGTGTTCATGTTGATAGATGTTTAAGGAGTGTGTTCATGTTGATAGATGTTTAAGGAGTGTGTTCATGTTGATAGATGTTTAAGGAGTGTGTTCATGTTGATAGATGTTTAAGGAGTGTGTTCATGTTGATAGATGTTTAAGGAGTGTGTTCATGTTGATAGATGTTTAAGGAGTGTGTTCGTTTAATGTTTAAGAGTGTGTTCATGTTGATAGATGTTTAAGGAGTGTGTTCATGTTGATAGATGTTTAAGGAGTGTGTTCATGTTGATAGATGTTTAAGGAGTGTGTTCATGTTGATAGATGTTTAAGGAGTGTGTTCATGTTGATAGATGTTTAAGGAGTGTGTTCATGTTGATAGATGTTTAGAGGAGATGTGTTCATGTTGATAGATGTTTAAGGAGTGTGTTCATGTTGATAGATGTTTAAGGAGTGTGTTCATGTTGATAGATGTTTAAGGAGTGTGTTCATGTTGATAGACGTTTAAGGAGTGTGTTCATGTTGATAGATGTTTAAGGAGTGTGTTCATGTTGATAGATGTTTAAGGAGTGTGTTCATGTTGATAGACGTTTAAGGAGTGTGTTCATGTTGATAGATGTTTATGTTGAGGTTTAGTGTGTTCATGTTGATAGATGTTTAAGGAGTGTGTTCATGTTGATAGACGTTTAAGGAGTGTGTTCATGTTGATAGATTTAGACGTTTAAGGAGTGTGTTCATGTTGATAGACGTTTAAGGAGTGTGTTCATGTTGATAGACGTTTAAGGAGTGTGTTCATGTTGATAGACGTTTAAGGAGTGTGTTCATGTTGATAGATGTTTAAGGAGTGTGTTCATGTTGATAGATGTTTAAGGAGTGTGTTCATGTTGATAGACGTTTAAGGAGTGTGTTCATGTTGATAGACGTTTAAGGAGTGTGTTCATGTTGATAGACGTTTAAGGAGTGTGTTCATGTTGATAGATGTTTAAGGAGTGTGTTCATGTTGATAGACGTTTAAGGAGTGTGTTCATGTTGATAGACGTTTAAGGAGTGTGTTCATGTTGATAGATGTTTAAGGAGTGTGTTCATGTTGATAGATGTTTAAGGAGTGTGTTCATGTTGATAGATGTTTAAGGAGTGTGTTCATGTTGATAGATGTTTAAGGAGTGTGTTCATGTTGATAGACGTTTAAGGAGTGTGTTCATGTTGATAGACGTTTAAGGAGTGTGTTCATGTTGATAGACGTTTAAGGAGTGTGTTCATGTTGATAGACGTTTAAGGAGTGTGTGTCCTGCCTTCCTCAGTCCTTGATCAGCTTCAATAATGATGCAATACAGATTAAAGCAGGATTTCAGCCCAATGATAATTGGACTAATTGAATTCACGTATAACGACACGGCTAGGCGTTTCTGTATTGGGGTGCATGGCACAGGGGTGTTACTTAAATTAGGTAGGGGGATGACAGAGCTGAGCTCCTTTGAGGTGAAGGACTGTTTTACTATGACTGATTGAATCAGCGAGGTAAGGTAAGATTGAAACGCAATAAAGATTTCATTCTGAGTTGTAGATGTTATCTGGCTGTAAAGATATAGAGGGAATCACAGAGGCCTTTATCAGTCAGGGACAACATTAAGATAGCCATCTCCAGAAAGAATGGATTAGGTAAGTGGACCATTGCACCACAGACTGAGACAGTTGAAGTGCAAAGTCAAGATCAATATTGTAACCCAGCAGTAGTGTAGTAGGACACACATTTTGCCCCCAAATTCTCAAATGATCCCTGTGTGAAAAATTCTATGAGAAAAAGTGACATGCACTCAATGACCTTAAATGATGAATCCCATATTGGCCTTTCACAGTCAGGCCAACCTAAGCTGTTCTGTCAAGCTGTCTTATAGTAGGAGTACTATTTGAAACAGATAAATTAGGCTGTCAACTGAGTGAGAAATTCACAGGTTTCTGATGCTTTTTTTGCACTCAAAGTCACACTTTTTTAAAGAGAAAAACAACAAAATTGTATGTTCTATGTCCATAACAATACTTAAACTACATCTGGAGACCACTTTTGAGGTCTGGGAAAAATCAAAGTTTTTTGTTGTTGTGTGTGTGTAGTTAACCTTTAATTCAAATGCACAGGCTCATAGCACTGTTTTTTTTTGGTTAGCAATGTTTCTGTAGCACATTATATTAAGTTTGCAAAGATGGACACTATATTGATGTAAATAATCTGGATATCATTCTGTCGGGTAGGCATAGGATAGTTTGTAGCTACACTGAACAAAAATATAAATTCAATATGCAACAATTTCCTAGATTTTACCGAGTTACAGTTCAGGAAATCAGTCAATTGAAAATACATTAATTAGTCCTAATCTATGGATTTGACATGACTGGGAATACAGATATGCATCTGTTGGTCACAGATACCTTTAAAAAAAGGTGAGGGCTTGACCACCATTTGCCTCATGCAGCGCGACACATCTCCTTCGCATAGAGTTGATCAGGCTGTTGATCGTGGTCTGTGGAATGTTGTCCCACTCCTCTTCAATGGCTGTGCGAAGTTGCTGGATATTGGCGGGAACTGGAACATGCTGTCGTACACGTCAATCCAGAGCATCCCACACATGCTCAATGGGTGACATTGGGACATTTTATGCTTCCAGGAATTGTGTAGAGATCCTTGCAACATAGGGCCATGCATTATCATGCTGAAACATGAGGTGATCGAGGCGGATGAATGGCATGACAATTGGCCTCAGGATCTCGTCACGGTATCTCTGTGCATTTAAATTGCCATCGATAAAATTCGTTGTCCATAGTTTATGCCTGCCCATACCATAACCCCACTGCCACCATGGGGCATTCTGTTCACATCGTTGACATCAGCAAACCTTTGGCCGACACAATGCCATACACGCTGTCTGCCATCTGCCCGGTACAGTTGAAACCGGGCTTTATCCATGAAGAGCACACTTCTCCAGCGTGCTGGCGTCCATCAAAGGTGAGCATTTCCCCATTGAAGTCGGTAACGACGAAGAACTGGTGAGGATGACAAGCATGCAGAGACGGTTTCTGACAGTTTGTGCAGAAATTCTTTGGTTGTTGCAAACCCACAGTTTCGTCAGCTGTCCGGGTGGCTGGTCTCAGATGATCCCGCAGGGGAAGAAGCCAGATATGGAGGTCCTGGGCTGGCATGGTTACACGTGGACTGCGGTTGTGAAGCCGGTTGGACGTAGTGACAAATTCTCGAAAACGACATTGAAGATGGCTTATGGTAGAGAAATTAACATGAAATTATCTGGCAACAGCTCTGGTGGACATTCCTGCAGTTAGCATGCCAATTACACGCTCCCTCAAAACTTTAGACATCTGTGGCTTTGTGTTGTGAGGTAAAACTGCACATTTTTGACTGACCTTTAATTGTCCCCAGTACAAGGTGCACCTGTGTAATGATCATGCTGTTTAATCAGCTTCTTGATATGCCACACTTGTCAGGTGGATGTAAACAAATATATTTTTGATGAATACGTTTTTTTGTGTGTATGGAACATTTCGGGGGTCTTTTATTTCAGCTCATGAAACATGGGAGCAACACTTTACCTGTTGCGTTTATATTTTTTTCACTAATAGTTGACATTTAATTGACATGGTTTTGGGGAAAGCCTTTCCATCTACCAGAAGACGGTTAGCACCGCTGCAGTATATTGTTCCTGTTCCTATATTGTTTTAAACCCGGAAGTTTTACTTCATATTATGAGACCTATAGTAAAAATCTCCCCATAGAAACATAGAGGCAATTATTTTATAAAGACTTCCTCAAATGTGTTCTCCCGTTCTATTGGTTTTCTTTCAACTTTTTCCCATTTTCTAGCAGCCAAAGGCATTATCTTAGTCATATTAGCAACCCCTGATAGTTTCTGCATTTAGATCTCCCCTCTTTCAAAATGTATAATTCATATTTCCATCTCTGCCCATGAAAATGCTTGCATGTGTGCAGGGCATTTTAGAACAGTGTTTTCCCCTTGAATTGCATTTTTGAACATTCGCGCACAGGTCTACTGCCGTGTGCACGTTGCTGCGCCTAAAATGTGAAGAAATAATAGTTTAGCAACATTTGGCTAAATATTCAAACCTTATTTATTTATACGGTCTATACCTCCACTACAATACTTTGATATGCACCGTGGGGATTAAGAAGTGAGTATACGCAATGGCCGCTGAAAAAATGGCCACTGAAAAATAGAGAGGAGGGGAGAGAGGGATAGAAAGAGGGAAAGAACCTAATAAGACCAGCAGAGGGAAACGAATGGGAAGACAGGGACAAGACAAGATAATAAATGACAAAAACATGACAGTACCCCCACTCACCGCGCTCCTGGCGCACTCGAGGAGGAATCCTGGCGGCAACGGAGGAAATCATCAATGAGTGAACGGTCCAGCACGCCCCCGAGACGGAACCCAACCTCTCCTCAGGACCGTAACCTCCCAATCCACTAAGTATTGGTGACCCCGTCCCCGAGAACGCATGTCCATGATCGACATATACCTGCGTATACCGTCCACCACACCACTGTAACCCAGCTCTTACAGTGTCGTTATCACTCAATTGAATAGAATTATATTATATCTATGGTGGTTACGATCGCATGAACACAGTAATCTATACAAAGGGCCTTATATTTGTCTTCTGCCACCACCCCCAATCTCAAGTCTGCTATAGTTTATTATGACCTGTCATTCTAATTAATTATTACTGCTTTCCTAATGAATGAAGAAGAAGCTGTTATTTCTATAACTCATTCTCAGAATGTGCCGTTGCTCAGAGATCTTCTGCCAGTGTAAATAGAGGAATACTTGGGTCTGCTGTCCCAGTGTATGATTTATGGTTATATGGATCTTATATATAGATCTCAAATCAACAGTGCCAGTATCAACACATTGAGCATAGAGAGATCAACAGGGAACGGCTAAAACAAAGAACTACATATAGAACTGATTTATAGGATCTCTGTAGGGTGAATGTGCCGCCTTACCCTATCGAAGAACAGTCTTCAGACGAGACCGGTAATGAAGAAACATGGACACTAGTAAGGAAGAAACCGCGGCGCAGTGTGCGTGAGTTCTTAACCTGTCTTTCCAGACTGTTAACCCGACAACACGCCCATAAGGAAGAATCCCCTCGGACAAACCCTAAAAAGTCCAAACTCAGTTGGTTTGTGTGGAATTTTGTAGCCTCATCAAAATCTCGTTTATTTGTTTTTACCACAAAGCTTAATTCAGATATGAAATAGCAGTTTGTTATTCTGATATTTCAATCTGTCAAAAAGTAAAGAAAAAATCACAGATTGTATAGTTTAGGCCCTGAATGCATTTGCATTTATAAAAGACATACAAAGAAAGAGGCTGAGAGAGACATAATCTGCGGCCCAAATGGCACTCTATTCCTTATGTAGTACACTATATAGGGAACAGTGTGACATTTGGGACACAGACGTTACGTCGTCAGACCACAAGTTCTGCTGAGGGACAGGCATACTGCCATAGTGACTGATATTTGATTGACAGAGAACATGGTGGATTTACCTAAGCTTCTGAACCCTCTCTTTCTTCTCCCCCTTCTCTCTCTCTCTCTCTCTCTCTCTCTCTCTCTCTCTCTCTCTCTCTCTCTCTCTCTCTCTCTCTCTCTCTCTCTCTCTCTCTCTCTCTCTCTCTCTCTCTCTCTCTCTCTCTCTCTCTCTCTCTCTCTCTCTCTCTCTCTCTCTCTCTCTCTCTCTCTCTCTCTCTCTCTCTCTCTCTCTCTCTCTGAGAGGATGAAACCTGACGAGTGTAAATCCGGGGTGGAATGGCTTGGGGCAGCGACCTGCTCTAGAGAGGGTCAGTGGGAAACAAAGGCCATTCAGGTGAAGGATCCCGGAGACAGCTAGGGCTCCCATGGAGATAAGAATAAGACTGAGTGGAGCGGCTAATGTACTAGCGTTTGCATAGGCAACGCTTAAGACTTAGCAGCGGAATGTGTGTGTGTGCGAGTTTGTGTCTCTGTGTGTGTGCGAGTGTGTCTGTGTCTCTCTATATCTGTGTATTTGTGTGTGTGTGTGTGTGTGTGTTTAGAGAAGGGAAAACAGATTGACAGGTGAGTAAACACACATTAAAGCCCAATTGACATTCCACACATTTCTACCAGGGTTGAACATATGCCATACAGGGGTGCTAATTCTCCCTATGGCAGCTTGGCTTGAGCAAATTCACAACATTTTTCAAATGCATAATAGTCAACTTGAGAAGTCAACCCATTGGCCAATTGTAGTGAAATACTGTATAAATTTGTGTAACTAGCAGTCCTCGAATGGCTAGTTCCAGCCATTTCCCACTGTCAGTGTGTCAAGCCAAAGGCATTTTGTATGATAATGCAAAAGTAGATTTTATTCCCTCTAACCTTTCCAAGATACACACTGCAAAGGAAATGAGAGAAATCCTGACTATTTAATAGTCACTGCAGTGAGTAGGCCTAGGCTATGTGTCAGGAGGAGTGGTATATAAAAGGTAAGCGTGTGTTCGCTGATTATCCTTCATTTGTGCCTACAGCTCTAGTGTTCCCTCACAGTCTCCTATCTGCTCTGAGCAATAACACCCGGTTCCCATGTGGAACCATACAGGCTCCGGTTGAGCAGAACTTTAAACATTACTGTCACTAGCATCAGCTGTTAGCGCTGAAGAACCCAGCACACAGAAATGTCTTCCAACAACTGTATAAGTCAAAATATAATTGTGCTTGTTTGAGTTTGTGACAAGCACTTTCGGGGGGTCTCCCTCTCTCTCTCTCTCTCTCTCTCTCTCTCTCTCTCTCTCTCTCTCTCTCTCTCTCTCTCTCTCTCTCTCTCTCTCTCTCTCTCTCTCTCTCTCACTCATTGTAGGTCCTAATTATGAGGCCGCTTCAAATAAATACATTTTAGCTAGTTTATTGAGGAAAAATGTACTTGACTATGACTGAGATACTGTAAGTCACTCCGGATACGATCTGCCAAATGACTTAAGTGTTCTTTACTGTATGTTTACCTACATAGCCCAAAAGAGAGAGAGAGAGAGAGAGAGAGAGAGAGAGAGAGAGAGAGAGAGAGAGAGAGAGAGAGAGAGAGAGAGAGAGAGAGAGAGAGAGAGAGAGAGAGAGAGACCAGCTAGATATAGAGAGAGAGCTCTTATTCAGTGCATGGGGGACCACCACTTAGGGATTGGCCGGACTGGAGGAAGGAAAGAGATTTCCTGGGTGCCGCGGTATTTGTGTCTTGTTAATTCTTACAGTAATGCAGGCTAGCTATACAGGCTATGCAATTAGCAAGCTGAGCTCTGAATAGGCTGGCTAATCAGGGGACAAAGGCTGGGGCTCAGCCACCATTATAGCCAGGGGTGAGAGTAGATTTACTTTCTTCCCGGTACATAATTTTTTTGGGGGGAGGGGGATAATCATAGAATAACATAGAATCCCTATTAATTTAATAGGATCTCTGTGGGCCTAATAGGAAAGATATGTTGTTTATCTTTTAAAAGGTATTACCTTTTAAAAGATAATCTGATGTTTTCAACAGATTGTCAAACAATCACTTCAAACGGCTCCTGTAAACCTGGCTATCTCCCACGTTCGTCCACTCTAAACAATTACCTCATCCACACAGGTCACTGTGCACCCGCCATTTGAGGAATGGAAAGAGACATCTCTAACAAAACACCAACAAGTGTAATCAATCACATTCAGTTTTTCTTCATTCAGTAGGCCTACACTTGGAACCTGAATTCATGAGTCCACTGTCTGCGCACGTCTCAGCCATCTCTGCGTTTTGGAGCGTATTCCACTCGTTTTCATGTTCATTCGCACATTTTTCATGTGGGTAACATGCAATAATGATAAGTAGTAATGTAATAGCCTACAGTTTTCTTGGCATCTTTGTTTAAGTTATTATGATAGGCTCATGCTTTACCGGCAAAGTGTACCCCCACTATTTAGTTTGCCGGTACTCCGTACCGGTACCAACTTACTTTCACATCTGATTACAGCCCTAAGGAAGTTTTGCCATTGTCAGGAAAAGAGAGAGAGAGAGAACAAGAACCAGCCAGATATATAGAGAGAGAGCTCTTATTCAGTGCATGGGGGACCACCACTTAGGGATTGGCCGGACTGGAGAAGGAAATGGTATTTGTGTCTTGTTAATTCTTATAGTAATACGGGGTAATGCAGGACCAATCAGAGAGAGTAGAATTGACCCGTTTTCTTTCTGTCATGTATTGTATTGTCATGTCTTGTCCCTGTGCTTTCTCTTCTCTTCGTTTCCCCCTGCTGGTCTTATTAGGTTTCTTTCTCTCTCTCTATTCCTCTCTCTCTCTATCATTCCGTTCCTGCTCCCAGCTGTTCCTCATTCTCCTAACGACCTCGTTTACTCTTTCACACCTGTCCCCTATTTTGCCCTCTGATTAAGTCTCTATTTCTCTCTCTGTTTCTGCTTCTGTCCTTGTCGGATTCTTGTTTGCTGTTTGCTTTGCTTTTGTTCCGTCCAGTTGTATTCTGCCTCATCATCAGATACTACGTGTGAGCAGGTGTCTCTATCCTCTACGGCCCGCGCCTACCCGAAGGGACCTGCTGTCTGTTGTCGCTAGCCCTGCAACTCTCCTCAACAACTAGAAGGGGGACTCTCCTGTTAAACTAGAGGATTTGTGTTTTCCCTGTTTGGACTTCCCCTGTAATGATTGAGGATTTATGTTTTCCCTGTTTGGACATTAAAAGACTCTGTTTCCGTTATATCGCTTTTGGGTCCTCACTCACCTGCATAACAGAAGAATCCGACCAAGAATGGACCCAGCGATTTCGGATTCTCTCCACTCAGCCGTCGAGTTCCAGGGAGCGATGCTAGGCAGACACGAACAGGAATTGTCTGCTGCTCGACATGCCGTTGAGACCCTGGCCGCCCAGTCTCCGGCCTCTCGGAGGATATTCACAATCTCCGCCTCGATCCACCGGTTACCTCCTGGGCTTCCGGGTCTCCGGAGCCCAGAATTAATAACCCACCGTGTTACTCTGGGGAGCCCACTGAATGTCGCTCGTTCCTTACCCAGTGTGATATTGTGTTCTCTCTCCAGCCCAACACGTACTCCAGGGGTACTGCTCGTATCGCCTACGTCATATCTCTCCTTACTGGACGGGCTCGTGAGTGGGGCACGGCTATCTGGGAGGCAAGGGCTGAGTGTACTAACCAGTATCAGAACTTTAAGGAGGAGATGATACAGGTTTTTGATCGTTCTGTTTTTGGGAAAGAAGCTTCCTGGGCCCTGTCTTCCCTATGTCAAGGTAATCGATCCATAACGGATTACTCTATAGAGTTTCGCACTCTTGCTGCCTCCAGTGACTGGAACGAGCCGGCGTTGCTCGCTCATTTTCTGGAGGGTCTCCACGCTGAGGTTAAGGATGAGATTCTCTCCCGGGAGGTTCCTTCCAGCGTGGATTCTTTGATTGAACTCGCCATTCGCATAGAACGACGGGTAGATCTTCGTCACCGAGCTCATGGAAGAGAGCTCGCGTTAACAGTGTTCCCCCTCTCCGCATCTCTACCATCTCCCCCCACTGGCTCAGGTGTTGAGCCCATGCAGCTGGGGGGTATTCGCATCTCGACTAAGGAGAGGGAACGGAGAATCACCAACCGCCTCTGTCTCTATTGCGGTTCCGCTGGTCATTTTGTAAATTTCATGTCCAGTAAAAGGCCAGAGCTCATCAGTAAGCGGAGGCCTACTGGCGAGCGCTACTACTCTGGTCTCTCCGTCAAGTTCCTGTACTACCTTGTCGGTCCATCTACGCTGGACCGGTTCGGCAGCTTCCTGCAGTGCATTAATAGACTCTGGGGCGGAGGGCTGTTTTATGGACGAAGCCTGGGCTCGGGAACATGACATTCCTCTCAGGCAGTTAGGGGAGCCCACGGCTATGTTCGCCTTGGATGGTAGTCCTCTCCCCAGGATTCAGCGTGAAACGCTACCTTTAACCCTCACTGTCTCTGGTAATCATAGTGAAACCATTTCTTTTTTGATTTTTTGTTCACCTTTTACACCTGTTGTTTTGGGCCATCCCTGGCTAGTGTGTCATAATCCTTCTATTAATTGGTCTAGTAATTCTATCCTCTCCTGGAACGTCTCTTGTCATGTTAAGTGTTTAGTGTCTGCTATTCCTCCTGTTTCTTCTGCCCCCTCTTCACAGGAGGAGCCTGGTGATTTGACAGGGGTGCCGGAGGAATATCATGATCTGCGCACGGTCTTCAGTCGGTCCAGGGCCACCTCCCTTCCTCCTCACCGGTCGTATGATTGTTGTATTGATCTCCTTCCGGGTACTACTCCCCCACGGGGTAGACTAGACTCTCTGTCGGCTACCGAACGTAAGGCTCTCGAAGATTATTTGTCTGTAGCTCTCGACACCGGTACCGTGGTCCCTTCCTCCTCTCCCGCCGAAGCGGGGTTCTTTTTGTTAAGGAAGAGGACGGGACCCTGCGCCCCCGCGTGGATGATCTTAGGGCTGAATGACATAACGGTTAAGAATCGTTATCCGCTTCCCCTTATGTCTTCAGTTTTCGAGATTCTGCAGGGAGCCAGGTTCTTTACTAAGTTGGACCTTCGTAACGCTTACCATCTCGTGCGCATCAGGGAGGGGGACGAGTGGAAAACGGCGTTTAACACTCCGTTAGGGCATTTTGAATACCGGGTTCTGCCGTTCGGTCTCGCTAATGCTCCAGCTGTCTTTCAGGCATTAGTGAATGATGTACTGAGTGACATGCTGAACATCTTTGTTTTTGTTTACCTTGACGAGATCCTGATTTTTTCACCGTCACTCCAGATTCATGTTCAGCACGTTCGACGTGTCCTCCAGCGCCTTTTAGAGAATTGTCTTTATGTGAAGGCTGAGAAGTGCGCTTTTCATGTCTCCTCCGTCACTTTTCTCGGTTCTGTTATTTCCGCTGAAGGCATTCAGATGGATCCCGCTAGGGTCCATGCTGTCAGCGATTGGCCCGTCCCTAAGTCACGTGTCGAACTGCAGCGCTTTCTCGGTTTCGCAAATTTCTATCGGCGTTTCATTCGTAATTTCGGTCGAGTGGCAGCTCCTCTCACAGCCCTTACTTCTGTCAAGACGTGCTTTAAGTGGTCCGTTTCCGCCCAGGGAGCTTTTGATCTCCTCAAGAAGCGTTTTACATCCGCTCCTATCCTTGTTACACCTGACGTCACTAAACAGTTCATTGTCGAGGTAGACGCGTCAGGGTGGGCGTGGGAGCCATTCTGTCCCAGCGCTCCCATTCTGACGATAAGGTCCACCCTTGCGCGTATTTTTCTCATCGCCTGTCGCCGTCGGAACGTAACTATGATGTGGCTAACCGCGAACTGCTCGCCATCCGCTTAGCCCTAGGCGAATGGCGACAGTGGTTGGAGGGGGCGACCGTTCCTTTTGTCGTTTGGACTGACCATAAGAACCTTGAGTACATCCGTTCTGCCAAACGACTTAATGCGCGTCAGGCTCGTTGGGCGCTGTATTTCGCTCATTTCGAGTTCGTTATTTCTTATCGTCCGGGCTCAAGGAACACCAAGCCTGATGCTTTATCCCGTCTCTTCAGTTCTTCAGTAGCCTCCACCGACCCCGAGGGGAGATTCCCTGAGGGGCGTGTTGTCGGGTTGACTGTCTGGGGAATTGAGAGGCAGGTTAAGCAAGCACTCACTCACACTCCTTCTCCGCGCGCTTGTCCTAGGAACCTTCTTTTCGTTCCCGTTCCTACTCGTCTGGCCGTTCTTCAGTGGGCTCACTCTGCCAAGTCAGCCGGCCACCTCGGCGTTCGGGGTACGCTTGCTTCTTTTCGCCAGCGTTTTTGGTGGCCCACTCAGGAGCGTGATACGCGTCGTTTCGTGGTTGCTTGTTCGGACTGCGCGCAGACTAAGTCCGGTAACTCTCTTCCTGCTTCTGCTCCTGGCCTTGCTGTGTCTAAGTCTGTCCCCAGACACCGCATCTCTCCTGGTCCTGCTCCTGGCCTTGCTGTGTCTCAGTCTGTCCCCAGCCACCGCATCTCTCCTGGTCCTGCTCCTGCACTTGCTGTGTCTCAGTCTGTCCACAGCCACCGCCTCTCTCCTGTTCCTGGTCTTAGCCTTGCTGTGTCTCAGTCTGTCCCTAGTTGTTACTCTCCTGGCCTGTTTGGTCCTGATTGCTCAAACTCTTACAGTTCTCTACCCGTGTCTCATTTTTATAATAGTAATTGCACTAGATTCCCTCTTCATCGTTTCCCGTTACGGTCCTGAGGAGAGGAGTTGGGTTCCATCCCGGGACGTGCTGGACCGTTCGCTGATTGATGATTTCCTCCGTTGCCGCCAGGTTTCCTCCTCGAGTGCGCCAGGAGGCGCTCGGTGAGTGGGGGGGGTACTGTCATGTATTGTATTGTCATGTCTTGTCCCTGTGCTTTCTCTTCTCTTCGTTTCCCCCTGCTGGTCTTATTAGGTTTCTTTCTCTCTCTCTATTCCTCTCTCTCTCTATCGTTCCGTTCCTGCTCCCAGCTGTTCCTCATTCTCCTAACGACCTTGTTTACTCTTTCACACCTGTCCCCTATTTTGCCCTCTGATTAAGTCTCTATTTCTCTCTCTGTTTCTGCTTCTGTCCTTGTCGGATTCTTGTTTGCTGTTTGCTTTGCTTTTGTTCCGTCCAGTTGTATTCTGCCTCGTCATCAGATACTACGTGTGAGCAGGTGTCTCTATCCTCTACGGCCCGCGCCTACCCGAAGGGACCTGCAGTCTGTTGCCGCTAGCCCTGCAACTCTCCTCAACAACTAGAAGGGGACTCTCCTGTTAAACTAGAGGATTTGTGTTTTCCCTGTTTGGACTTCCCCTGTAATGATTGAGGATTTATGTTTTCCCTGTTTGGACATTAAAAGACTCTGTTTCCGTTATATCGCTTTTGGGTCCTCACTCACCTGCATAACACTTTCGTCCTCTCTAAACCAAACTTGCTGGTTTTGCAGTGATTCAGGATAATGTGGTCAAATAATACCTAGATCAGGATCAGGACTGGCTTTTACCCCCCCCCCCCAAATATTATATTACCAGGAAAGCTTTTTGGCATTTTGAGGAGCAATACAATCTTGTTCACATGCACCTTTTGAGATCTGTGGGTTTTTAAGCAATGGCTAAATTGGGTGAAATACAAAAGGGGAGGGTATGTATGATGAATGAACCTGACTGGTATAGCTCATGTACATGTTTTCATTCTTACATTCACCTGCTCATGAAGACAGGAAGACCATATCTCTAGCATGCCCCTCTCCCTCCCTCCTCCTTCCTCCCCCCTCCACTTCCCTCTTCCCTTCTCCCCCTCCCCTCCCCCCTCTGTGTGCCCCAGCCACACTCAAATCTGTCGACTCAGTAGTCTGGGGGACCTTATGCCACCTCGGAAGGGTGAGGGAGGAAAAACAGAATAGCAGATCCTAACGTTATCTTCCCCTCCCGTTCTCTCCTTTTCTCTCCCTGCAGCTTTATCTTTCATCCCTTCATCCCTGCTAATCACATCGGCGGCCAGGCTCCGTTCCTTCCTTCGTTCAGCAGAGAATAAAGGAACTGAACTCTCCTGCATGGTCATTAAAATTAAGCATTGAATTATTGACATGTAATTAGCCTGGTCTTTATGTGGGAGACACTGGAAACTTTCCCCCTGCGGTGCGCTGAGGAGGAGAGAGAAGACGGCTCAGTCTCAAATGGAACCCAATACCTATTTAGTGCACTACTTTCGACCAGGGCCTATAGGGGAATAGGGTGCCATTACGGACTTAGACATAATATGACTTACAGCTGTAGTCATCAGAACTCGGGGAAAAAAAAGATGACAGAAAATCCCAACTCCCAACTTGAAAATCCTATTTATCTCATCATAATAATACGATTGAGGAACTGAGCCTGGTCCGTTGGTTCCATCTCATTTAACCGAGTTTCTAGTCCCATAAGGAGTCAAGTCTTGTCTTCAGCTTGTTATCTGCTTCTTCGTTGGATTATGTGGTGGATTATGCAAATGTGGGCAAAATATATGCACATAGATAACTAACATTTAGGTGCTCAATTGCCAAGCATTTATGTGTGTGGTATACGTATTTATACTAATCTTGTTTATCTGTTTATATTGAATTATATTGTTACATTCCATATTCTAATTCTGTTTATCTGTTTATCCCCTGTCACTCAGATTCATAGTGGCTAATAGTCACATGTACAGGGTTGCAGGTGTGATTGCAGGGTACAGTGAAAATCTTACATGGACTCACAACGCAATAAGTAAATGACAACATGTCAACAATATCCATCTGGGCATTATTATTGAGGGGAGTCGTGCTAAATATACCCTTTTCACTGCAGATGGCAATTACAGTGACAAATGCCAAATAGCATTTCTCAACAGTGCGAAATAAATAATTCCTTGGCTTGTTGACTAAGTCAAATACACATTTGGACTATTTTTAAAGGAGTTTGACAAGCTGTTTATGTTAAGCCTAAGTAAATCAAATTCTGAATTTGCCGTCCTAGTAATCTCATTTTGTTTACCGCTAACGCTAAGTACATTAGCATCTTCATTGCCTTGACTTAATTTAGCCCTACTGTATACAGGATTTATTAAGCTTATCAGGGACTAGCCTAATGTTGTGGAATAAGGCTAACCTACTGTATTACAGTTACATTTTAGTCATTTAGCAGACGCTCTTATCCAGAGTGACTTATAGTAGTGAGTGCATACATTTTCATACTTTTCCGTATATTTATGAAGTGTTCACTGGCATAATCTGACATTGAGACAGGATAGAATTCATTGCTCGGAGAACTGGATGCCTTCTGGGTGAGAAGTGATAGCAGAATATGTTTTTCCTTAAAGGCAAATGGACATATATTTGGGAGTTGAGGACCTGGCAAGTACTCCAAAGCACATTGTTGAAGAAAAGTGTCAAATTAAATCACACTGCCAGATTATAATGAGTTTTACAGTATTTTTTTCACAGATATAAACTATTTAAACTATCTACTGTACCATGTAGACGTGGCCGTTAGTTTCTCTCCTGTCTGTCTGTTGGTGTTTATAGGTGGAAGTGAGTCACCACTGAGAGGGAAACCACCAAACCCCTGCTCAGGAAACAACAATGTACACAATGGGAAATAATTATTTGGTTAGCTCATTCCGGCGGAGGACGTTGTTTTAGTGGGGGGTTTAGTTGACCTTTAGGAAGGATGTAAACATTAGGTCAAAGGTCACAGTGTTTCCAGGTTGTTGTGGTTTACGTCCAGGCATCCATCCATTCAGAGCGAATGGGAGCAGGTTTCATGTCTCACCTAACTGTGGCTTTCCTGTTTGTCCTGTTTAACCACAGTTCCAGTGGTTGACTACAGTCCTGGTTCCCATAACCTGGCAGTAATCTGGACTCTATGGATCATTAGGTAGCCATATCACAGCCCTATACAGCTCTGTATCACACCCTGGATCCTAACATCTTCCATTCTACAGGATCTAGTAGCTTCTGCGATGTAGCAGGAGGATAGATTGGTTCCATGTCAACAACTGTGTAAAGGTCTCTTTCAATTACTCCTTTTTTTAATGGTTGGTGTGTGGCGAATGAACTAAGTAGACCAGACCCAGCTGCCATCGCATTGGTGCCTATTGGTACCTTATGTAGACTGGAACTGTGAACATTTTTTCAACGGTCAAAGGCCTTTTTGCGTCATCTTTATAATCCACCCTATTTGGTGCGGCCTGGCTTTTACTGACTGGGATGTGGTTGTTTGAGTGAGCTATTTGCTAATAACCCCTGGCAAACACTAACCACTTTTGTACGAATGAACAATGTCTAACAGACAGGTGTCTGGTAGAATAATAGTGCCATAGGCTAAGTGCCGTGTGTTGTTTACTCACTGGAATTAGGACATTATCTTTATAGATAGTACATGTTTCTGGCAATCTGCTCACACTGAAGCCGCCATTAGCAAAACAATGAGAATGGGTTCGCAGAGACAAACGAGGCAATTCGTTAACACTAACGTTAATCATTTGCTTGCGCTGGTGGCTGCCAAATAATCATTAGCACCTGTGATAGGACAAGGAAGGTGGGCTGCTACTTAGAATGGCAAGAAAATTAAGTGGAGCAACACTTGTCCATTCTCACAAGACAATACACTTCGTTGTATTTTCAGGAGAAACTATACCCATCTTACACATTTTCACAACTCTTCAAATGAAATATATATACATACATTAACAGTCAGAAGTTTGGACCAACCCCTACTCATTCAAGGGTTTTTCTTTATTTTTTTAAATATTTTTTTTCTGCATTCCAGAATAATAGTGAAGACATCAAAACTATGAAATAACACATATGGAATCATGTAGTAACCAAAAAAGTGTTAAACAAATCCAAATATATGTTATATCTTAGACTCTTCAAAGTAGCCACCCTTTGCCTTGATGACAGTTTTGCAAACTCTTGGCATTCTCTCAAACAGCTTCATGAGGTACAATGTAGAAAATAGTAAAAATAAAGAAAATCCCTTGAATGAGTAGGTGTGTCCAAACTTTTGACTGGTGCTGAATATGTATACTACCGTTCAAAAGTTTGGGGTCACTTAGAAATGTCATTTAAAAAAATAAAAGTAATTTTTTCCCTCCATTAAAATAACATGAAATTGATCAGAAATACAACGTTGTTAATGTTGTAAATGACTATTGTAGCTGGAAATGGAAGATTTTTTAATGGAATATCTACATAGGCGTACAGAGGCCTATTATGAGCAACCATCACTCCTGTGTTGCAATGGCATGTTGTGTTAGCTAATCTAAGTTTAACATTTTAAAAGGTTAATTGATCATTAGAAAACCCTTTTGCAATTATGTTAGCACAGCTGAAAACTGTTGTTCTGATTAAAGAAGCAATAAAACTGGCCTTCTGAAGACTAGTTGAGTATCTGGAGCATCAGCATTTGTGGGTTCGATTACAGGCTCAAAATGGTTGAAACAAAGAACTTTCTTCTGAAACTAGTCGGTCTACTCTTGTTCTGAGAAATGAAGGCTATTCCATGTGAGAAATTGCCAAGAAACTGAAGATCTCGTACAACTCTGTGTACTACTCCCTGCACAGAACAGAGCAAACTGGCCCTAACCAGAATAGAAAGAGGATTGGGAGGCCCCGGTGCACAACTGAGAAAGAGAACCATTACATTTGATTGTCTAGTTTGAGAAACAGACGCCTCACAAGTCCTCAACTGGCAGCTTCATTAATTATTACCCGCAAAACACCAGTCTCAACGTCAACAGTGAAGAGGCGTCTCCGGGATGCTGGCCTTCTAGGCAGAGTTGCAAAGAAAAAGCCATATCTCAGACTGGCCAATAAAAATAAAACATTAAGATGGGCAAAAGAACACAGACACTGGACACAGGAACTCTAACTAAACTGATTTCTTTGCTTTGCTATTGGCATAGGAGTTTTGAGTTTTAACGTGAAGGACAATCATAATTATTCTAGGAAGGTATTTACATTCAGAAACACAGTCAATTAAAGAAATGTTCACAATAAAAAGTAAAATCTTTAATATGAGCTGTGGATGTGAGTATAGGAGTATTGTCTTTCAGTTGGATGTTTCTATCTCCACAGTTCACATAGATCTATCTCTTTGATGTTGTGGTTTAATACCTTAGACGTGTTTAGGAAGAGGATATAGTTTAGTTGATGACCTGTCTAGAGTTGCATCCCGCACACAATTAAAATCATCATTAATTCACTTTGAGTCGTCTTCATTTTGGCAATAACAGTTCATTTCAGTGACTTTTTCTTGTGCCAGTTTTTTTTAATCATTATTAAACTTCCATTTTGGTCTGTAGTAATTTCTGTAGACTTAGATTTGACTTTTTTTTAAATCAATGACAATTGACACTCCTCTGGATTTTGAGGAGAAGGTGGAGGAGAATGCCAAACCATCCCAAGCTCACCCAAAACTTTCACTTTCCATTGGTGATTGGTGAGTTTCTTGTAAAAAAACAGATGTTGGTGTTATTCTTTTTCAAATAACAAATATCAAAACATTTTCAAAGGCCTTCATTATTGTGGCTGTCTGCGCAATTTAATTGACATCCCATGTCACTCACGTTAATGTATTCCTATCTTAATTATTATCCATAACACGTGATATTGAAAATGGGTCTTTGCAAAATTTTTTGTTTCATATTGACACCATACATTATATAACGTGTTTGAAACACTACATAAACAGCTACAATGAAAATAGTGTCGATCAATGTTCAAGCCTCTAAGCGGGACTTCCCATTTCCCCTTCGATGCTTCCCACATGAAGCTGTCCTGTACGGTTGCAGAGGTAAGAGAGCGACCTTATTGGTGCCTCTGTGGTGGCCAAATGACATATCTTTAACAGTCATCCTTTCCATTTTACCGTATCACCTTTATCACTGCCTTGAATCATAGGTTGAATAATACATTTTCACATAATAGTGGAGCATTCACAACTCATAATGCTAGTATTTTATATCTACAGCATAGTCTGAGGAAAATGCATGTTTTTGGACAAATGATATCCAGTTAGATTTGCAGTAGGGTACAGTATTCCACTTCAATATTTTCCATTGCTATTTCTATACCGTTTGTGCATCCATTGACTTTAGTGTACTATACATTGAAGGGGCTTCTCTATCTGTCTGTATGCATTGGTATGCATGGCTGGCTACACCAATAGATCACATGTTCTCTCCAGTGATGAAAGAGTAGAAAAAGGATTCTTCCACTTCATGCCGCCACTTGATTCTCTTCCATAATACGAGGATCAAACACAATCCAGACCAACTGTAGCTTTACTATAGTTTCATTCAGCCACCAAGGAGTTTTAGTGGTGGTGGGTTATGTTTCTGCCCTGTGGCAATGCAATCTCAATATCCCAATGCAATTATCAGGATGAGACATTTCATTTTTATAGCAAAGGCCAAAGTCTCAAGCATCAAGACTCAATTTGATTGAAAAACCATGCGTGCTGATTACGTCTCCACAGGCTTCAAACTAAGGCCCCTCAAACTTCCAACTAAGGCCCCTCAAACCCCATAACCCTTCCCTGCACTTCTCTGTCAAATGTATTTTTATTCCAATTTCTCCATTCTCTGTAGGAATGTGTTTTGATTTTAAAAAAATCTGCATATGCTGTTTGTGGGGGGGGGGGGGGGGGGCCTTCCTATTTGTCTAATTTTCATCTGAAAAACATTGTGTGTGAAAACAAAAAGGCCGTTTCCAGGGAATATAGATGTGATCAGTATATCTTCTGTCTCAGTCAGTGTCCTTATGGGTAATAGGATTTAAGAACTTAAAAAAACAACAACAGCTCCATAAAACTACAATGAACGACATCCATCATTGAAAAAGCCACCAGACACGAAACCAGCGTGTCCGTTTGGACTTTGTGATTCATTTTTAAATTCCCTGCATGCTTTCATGTTGTGTCCTAATTCTGTATGCTAAACCAGAAATGCCAGAGAACACAGCTGAATTACAATCCTGCTTGGCTGGTTAAAAATTAATACTGCTGTCAATGTTGGAGAATTATGTTACTTTTTAACCACACACTCTGTTAAATATTCAATCTCAGGAAAGCAAACAGTGCATTCCTTTACCTTCAGCTGTGCCTTGTCACCTGGTGTGTGTGTGTGTGTGTTGTTTGCGTGTGTCTTTGTGTGTTTTCATCTGTTTACTCTGATGCCAGAATTTCAACTTAATTGGGATATCTGTAGAGGTTTCCTTCGAGTGCGAAACACAGTGGACCTCCAACACCTCAAATATTTATTCGTTATTTGTACACACAGTTTTCTGATGGCGGGAATTCTTATTAGGCAACCTCATTTAAGGTGACTACCAATCCAATTAGGTGTAATTGGAGGCTGATAAAACCGTCTTCAGCGGTAACCTGTGTTGACACAGGCTACATACTCACACCCCGACGCTCCTCTCTCTCTGTCTCTCTCTGTGTGAAGGCTGTGGACCTGCAGAGAGCGAGACAGAGATGGAGACAGAGAGAGTGAGAAAGAGAGAGAGAGTCCAGGCAATGCCGAAATCCTTAGCAATTACATAATAATGAGAATGTTATATTATGTGTGGTGACAATGCTGTTCTATTCATCAGTGTTCAGCTGACCAGAGAACCAGTTGGTGTTGACAGTTTAGCTGACATCATGAGGAGAGAGGAGACAAGCAATGGCAGGGGCTAATTCAACCAGTCCTACTCCCAGTCTCCCACAAAGCCCCCAGGATCCCAGCACAATGCCCCAGGACCGGCCTATTGTCTCAGGACCTGGACCACCCTGGACCACCCTGCTCAACCCTCAGTCACACATACAATGGACCCTGGTTTGGTGGTCCTTGTGGCTCTGTCTGTCTGTGGGCCATATTCACTGACAGAGACTGATAAGAAACCAATCAGATGTCATGTACATGTATATAGACTGGCATGGTGATCGTATTGAGAAGATATGCTGGCCTGTTATGCCCTTGGTCTGTGGCGATTGTGAGGTTTCTCTGTAGGTGACAAGGGAATGTCAGGCTCATGTCGGTGCTACTGTGTCAACTAGGCCCATGTTAATGCTACTTCTTTGGTAGTATAGAAAATGACAGATACACAGGTACATCACACACTAACTGATTTGACTGATGTGTTCTCTACTGAATCCTGCGAGATAGATCACTAGATCACTGCTCTACTAGATAGATCACTGCTCTACTGGAGGTCCCCATCCCAGCTCTCTGGACTATATAAACAGCCAATCAGAATATGGGAGTAAATACTAGTTCAACATTAGAAGTTGAAGATGGACGAGCTGTCACTGCTGACATCTCCCCCACTTTGATTATCCAACACGGAGGTCTAATCACAAGGTAGAGACTTGAGTCTGGAGGATCTGGGCGGTTACACCAAACCCTATCCAGCATGAAAGATTAAAGTCATCGCTGCTTCCTATCAGCACAGAGCCAAGTACCCGGGGAAATACTATATAGCGTTTCACTCCCCCTAATGTTTCCTCTTTGGGATCAAGTGGGGATTTCATATCTGATTGGACGGTGTCAGGGTTTGGAACATGATGTAAGGAAACACGGAAACCTTTGAAATGCCTGACGCACCATTAGCTATTCTTAACATCCCAGTTTACGTTTCTCCCCTGTTGCTCCGCTCAATGCCTGCCTTGCTGTGTGGGGATGTGTCGGGTGTGTGTTTGTGGTTTCAAACGTGGTATGTTTCCATTTAAACAGAAGCATGTGGTAAAGCTGGGGACTTGGAGGTTGTATTATTTGTGTGTGTGTGTGTGTGTGTGTGTGTGTGTGTGTGTGTGTGTGTGTGTGTGTGTGTGTGTGTGTGTGTGTGTGTGTGTGTGTGTGTGTGTGTGTGTGTGTGTGTGTGTGTGTGTGTGTGTGTGTGTGTGTGTGTGTGTGTGTGTCATTTGCATGACAAATGGGTGCACACTCTGTCGTCTCAATCTATGTAGATCATGTTAACCTGATTACCAAGGTAACCTATGACCTGACAGGCCACAACCAAGCATGCACACAAACACATACACACACACACATGCGTGTGCACACACATATACACACAGATAACCTCACACTTTCATTACAGTTTGTTGGTTATGAGCGAAAAAGAAAAATCAGCATCTACAGTATATTGTCCCGTCTATCTTAGGTTTTGAGCCAGCAATCCATGTTAAAGTGAGTTTTTCCCCTTAGTCATTTCTCAGTCAACACTCCATATTACGGAATAAAATTTGGCACACCGGTTGAGGACTCAACTCCCTAAATGGTCATCAGATGACACTGCGATCCGATCGCTAATTTTTTTGCTGGAAGGATGTATAGAAATTTTACATTCAACCTGTAGGAATTCTTAAAGAAGGCATTTTAAGAAAATCCACTAAATTGTCAGTTACACTCGAATGACCAAGAAAGATTACATATCAGAAGTGCCTCCCATTTGAATATCCGAGAAATATATTTTCTATGCAGTTTTTTTTTCAGCAAAGAATGAAGGTAAGCTTACTAAATTAACTCAATTACATGGGGGCTATCAAGCAAATTATTTCATTTTTTTTGAGGGAGAAACAGAAAAAGACAGACATAATTAGGATTACATACAGTATAATTCAAAGTGACAAATGCAGCATGCTCTCATTGTAAATCTAAATCTACAATGAGAGTTGAAGTCGGAAGTTTACATACACTAAGGTTGGAGTCATTAAAACTGGTTTTTAAACCACTCCAAAAATGTCTTGTTAACAAACTATAGTTTTGGCAAGTCGGTTAGAACATCTAATTTGTGCATGACACAAGTCATTTTCCCAACAATTGTTTACAGACAGATTATTTCACTTATAATTCACTGCATCACAATTCTAGTGGGTCAGAAGTTTACATACACCAGTTGACTGTGTCTTTAAACAGATTGGAAAATTATGTTATGGCTTTAGAAGCTTCTGTTAGGTAATTGACATCATTTGAGTCAATTGGAGGTGTACCTGTGGATGTATTTCAAAGCCTGCCTTCAAACTCAGTGTCTCTTTGCTTGACATCATGGGAAAATAAAAATATATCATCCAAGACCTCCCAAAAAATGTGTAGACCTCCACAAGTCTGGTTCATCATTGGGAGCAATTTCCAAATGCTTGAAGGTACCACGTTCATCTGTACAAACAATAGTACGCAAGTATAAATAAATTCTTACCTTGATCCTCGGTATTAGCACATTTTTGGCCCTATTGCAAATATGATTTTGAGTGGCATCTCAAAATCATACCAGTTTCCAGGCAATGTTGTTCTGCACTAAGATGGCAGTTGACTGATGTTGCAGTACCTTAGCCTGATTTATCCAAACTTTCTGGCAATTGTGTAAACAGGGCCGGTTTCAGGCATAAGTGACATAAGCGGTCGCTTAGGTCCCCCGGCCACTAGGGGATCCGACCCAAAACATGTAAACATTTAGGAACTCGGTGGGGTCTCAACAAACTATTGAAAGTAAGAATAGTAGATGTTATGACTGTCACTGACAGTCACTCAATTAGCCCTGCCAGCTAACAATTGTTAGATTGGTAGTTAGTCTAGCCAGCTATCTAAACTTGTAGCAATGACCGTATACCAACTGGGCACGCAGGTCACATGCCCAGGGGCCCTGACTTCCAGGTGGCCCGGTGAATAATTTGCCAATGTGCCCTTGAGCAAGTCACTTAAGCCTAATTGCTCCTGTATGTCACTCTGGATAAGAGTATCTGCTAAATGACTAAAATTTACAAATGTAGGTGGTGGCCCTCCCAAAAGGCTAGATCTGCCACGGTGTGTAATTTATAAGTAACTTAGCTATTGAAATGCAAACAACAGGTGATGAGACCAGTACACCCATGCATACCCCACAATACATGCCACCAGAGGTCTCTTCACAGTCGCCAAGTCCAGAACAGACTATGGGAGGCGCACAGTACTACATATTGCCATGACTACATGGAACTCTATTACACATCAAGTAACTCATGCAAGCAGTACATTTTTAATTTAAAATATAGATAAAATACACGTTATGTAACAACGGGGACTGTGAAGCAACACAAACACAGGCATAGACACATGCATAGACACACATACACATGGGTTTTGTGCTGTAGATATGTGGTAGTAGAGTAGGGTCCTGAGGGCACACACTTCATGTGTTATGAATCTGTTGTGAACGTTTTGTAATATTTGTAAAAATTGTATAACTGCCTTGATTTTGCTGGAAGAGTAGTTGCTGCCTTGGCTAGATTCGGGTTGGAGAAAACCTACAAGACGGTAACCCTCCACGAGCGTATCAGATCAAGCACTCCAGGAGAGTATCAGATCAAGCACTCGGGGGCCTGATCGGTGTTACATTTTCCCCAGCCCCTGCTAACACACCTGATTAAACTAATTATACTCGAGGACTAGATTCCCCTCGAGAAACATCCGAAAAACATAGTGTCATATTTACTTTGATTGCAAACTGTAACAACATTGCAACTTTAAAAAAACAACAACAAGCAATGCTCTCATTCAACACATGCTTGTGGTTGACAAAGAGAGCAAACAGGTGCACATAACAAACAAGAATTGATGTATTGTCAATGTGATCACAGAGTTGGATCATGTTTACATACGGTAGCCAGGGAGAGGTGAGGTGGGGAATGTGATTAGTCTAGATAGAACAGTGTTTCTTAACTTAAGGATCTGACCATTTTATACATTTTCGCCTGAAATGACATACCCAAATCTAACCTTCCTGTAGCTCAGGACCTGAAGCAAGGGGGTGGAGCCAGAGACAGTGGGGTCAAACTGTAGAACCCAGTTTCTACATTTAAATTTAAAAATACAAAAACGACACTATATTTTATCTGTGGGACCCCCAGGATGACAAATCAGAGCAAGATTACTGAATGTAAGTGTAAGGACCAACACTGGAATCGAGAAGCAGGTACGGGGAGTCAAACATTTAATGAGGAACAGCAAGTCACTTAAGCCTAATTGCTGTGCTGAAACTGTTCCTGTCTTGTTCCTTATCTGTTCCTCATTGATGGTGGCAGGAGTGCGTAATGCTGGGGAGCCCTGCGCCCTCGACCGCCAGGAGGGAAGAGTGGGAGCAGACGTGACAGTAAGTGCATTGTTTACCTTCAGAGGTGAATGTATCAAACCAGTTGCCGTGATAAAAGTGTTTTGTTGTTGTGCACTATCCTCAAACAATAGCATGGATTTTTTTCTCTGTAATAGCTACTGTAAATTGCACACTGTAGTTAGACTAACAAGAATGTAAGCTTTTGCCAATATAAGACATATCTATGTCCCAAAAAGTTGGCTGTTGTATATAATGTTTTCTGGTCACATTATTGCATATTGAGCAACAACTGTCCCGGTTTAGGGACACCTATCCTGTAGAGGTTTTAATCCTGTTCCTGGGGACCCAAAAGGGTGCACCCCCCCTCTAGCACGACACAGCCAATTCAAATGATGAACTTCTCATCAGGTGTTGATGATTTGAATCAGGTGTGTAGTGCTAATGCAAAAACAGTATATCTTCCTCCGTTGTCCCTGTTCCACACTCAAAAAAGTGATTATCTGCTCACAAATACATGTGACCGTCCTCCTTGACAACATACCAATGGTTTAAGCAACCCAAAAGGTACCACCTGGATGGCCCCATCTGCGACATTTCAAGCAAGCTGTGGAGTGAGTTTACGGCACGTTCTTAACTCTGTTACACGTTTGTATGTGATCATGTATTAGTGAATGTCTGTGATTCTTCTCGTGGCCCACCTGCCTCCAGCACTTCTCATTCATGTCTCCTCTCTCTACTTGTACTCCTCAGTCTTGCCTTCGTTGTTCTTCAGTGAGATGACGTGGTGGTCTTGGGGGATTTCCCTCAGTCTCATTCATTTGAGGCACGCCTCTACAGAGGAACACTGAGGGGGGAAAGAGGGATAGATGGGAAGGAGAAAACATTTACATTGTCTTATCAGTAAGGCATACCATTATAAATACAGTTATTCTGAAGTTATCTTGCAAATCCAGCAGGCTATGGTGTGAAATGGGCTTTAAGAATTGGCATCTTTATCTTATTATGTATTGTTAATGGCGTCTTTGGTGTGCTTATCAATGCACTAGCACCTTTTCCCCACTCCTGTCGCTCCTTCTATCTGTTGAACAGCTTGTTGCATTGTTCCACAGATAGAAGGAGCGACAGGAGTGGGGAAAAAGGTGCTAGTGCATTGATAAGCACACCAAAGACGCCATTAACAATAAATTATAAGATAATGATGATACTTCTGTATAGCACTTTGTGACATTGGCAGATGTAAAAAGGACTTTATAAATACATTTGATTGATTTATGTAAAACATAGAAGGGTTTCGGAACCTCTAACACTGGCAATTTGACTGTTAAACTTATGGCTGCCTGTCTTGACTTGAATGGGGACTGCCATCTATGGATTGATTATAAATTGCAGTCGGAAAGTATTCACACCCCTTGACTTTTTCCATTACATTACATTTAAGTCATTTAGCAGACACTCTTATTTGTTATGTTACAGCCTTATTCTTGAAAGGAATAAATACATAAAAATACTCCTCAATCTACACACAATATCCCATAATGATAAAGCAAAAACAGGTTTTTGGACATTTTGGACAGTTTTTCAAAAAACACTATGAGACTTGATTGGAGTCCACCAATGGTAAATCCAATTGATTGGACAGGATTTGGAAAGGCACACAGCCGTCTATATAAGGTTCCACAAACCAAGCCATGAGTTTGACGGAAATGTTCGTAGAACTCCGAGACTGTTTCGACGCACAGATCTGGGGAAGGGTACCAAACAATTTCTGCAGCATTGAAGGTCACCAAGAACACAGTGGCCTCCATCATTCTTAAATGGAAGAAGTCTGGAAACACTAAGAGTCTTCCTAGAGCTGGCCACCTGGCCAAACTGAGCACTCAGGGAAACTAGTCATGATGGAGGATTGAGGGAAAGATGAACAGAGCAAAATACAGAGAGATCCTTGAAAAAGCTGTTGCACAGCAACTCACTGCCTTCCTGAAAACAAACCATGTTTACGAAATGCTTCAGTCTGGTTTTAGATCCCATCATAGTACTGAGACTGCACTTGTGAAGGTGGTAAATGACCTTTAATTGACGTCAGTCCGAGGTTCTGCATCTGTCCTCGTGCTCCTAGACCTTAGTGCTGCTTTTGATAACATCGATCACCACATTCTTTTGGAGATATTGGAAACCCAAATTGGTCTACACGGACAAGTTCTGGCCTGGTTTAGATCTTATCTGTCGGAAAGATATCAGTTTGTCTCTGTGGATGGTTTGTCCTCTGAATAATCAACTGTAAATTTCGGTGTTTCTCAAGGTTCCGTTTTAGGACCACTATTGTTTTCACTATATATTTTACCTCTTGGGGATGTCATTTGAAAACATAATGTTAACTTTCACTGCTATGCGGATGACACACAGCTGTACAATTCGATGAAACATGGTGAAGCCCCAACATTTCCCTCGCTGGAAGCCTTTGTTTCAGACATAAGGAAGTGGATGGCTGCAAATGTTCTACTTTTAAACTCGGACAAAACAGAGATGCTTGTTCTAGGTCCCAAGAAACAAAGAGATCTTCTGTTGAATCTGACAATTCATCTTGATGGTTGTACATCTTGATGGTTGTATCAAATAAAACTGTGAAAGACCTCGGCGTTACTCTGGACC
Organism: Oncorhynchus gorbuscha; assembly: GCF_021184085.1. NCBI lineage: Eukaryota > Metazoa > Chordata > Actinopteri > Salmoniformes > Salmonidae > Oncorhynchus > Oncorhynchus gorbuscha. Next base: position 57,430,607 of record NC_060184.1, read on the forward strand.
CTGCTCTCTCTTTTGACAAACATATCAAGACTGTTTCAAGGACAGCTTTTTTCCATCTACGTAACATTGCAAAAATCAGAAATTTTCTGTCCAAAAATTATGCAGAGAAATGTATCCATGCTTTTGTCACTTCTAGGTTAGACTACTGCAATGCTCTACTTTCCGGCTATCAGGATAAAGCACTAAATAAACTTCAGTTAGTGCTAAATACGGCTGCTAGAATCTTGACTAGAACCCCAAAAATGTATCATATTACTCCAGTGCTAGCCTCTCTACACTGGCTTCCTGTTAAGGCAAGGGCTGATTTCAAGGTTTAACTGCTAACCTACGAAGCATTACATGGGCTTGCTCCTACCTATCTTTCAGATTTGGTCATGCCGTATATGCCTACACGTACTCTACAGTCACAAGACGCAGGCCTCCTAATTGTCCCTAGAATCTCTAAGCAAACAGCTGGAGGCAGGACTTTCTCCTATAGAGCTCCATTTTTATGGAATGGTCTGCCTACCCATGTGAGAGACGCAGACTCGGGTCTCAACCTTTAAGTCTTTATTGAAGACTCATCTCTTCAGTAGGTCCTATGATTGAGTGTAGTCTGGCCCAGGAGTGTGAAGGTGAACGGAAAGGCACTGGAGCCCTTGATGTCTCTGCCTGGCCGGTTCCCCTCTCTCCACTGGGATTCTCTGCCTCTAACCCTATTACAGGGGCTGAGTCACTAGATTTACTGGTGCTCTTCCATGACGTTCCTAGGAGGGGTGCGTCACTTGAGTGGGTTGAGTCACTGACGTGGTCTTCCTGTCTGGGTTGGCGTCCCCCCTTGGGTTGTGCAGTGGCGGAGTTCTTTGTGGGCTATACTCGGCCTTGTCTCAGGTGCAGTATATACATATGAGATGAGTATGTAAACAAAGTGGCATAATTAAAGTGGCTAGTGATACATGTATTACATAAGGATGCAGTAGATGATATAGAGTACAGTATATACGTATACATATGAGATGAATAATGTAGGGAACATTATATTAGGTAGCATTATTTAAAGTGGCTAGTGATATATTTTACATCATTTCCCATCAATTCCCATTATTAAAGTGGCTGGAGTTGAGTCAGTGTGTTGGCAGCAGCCACTCAATGTTAGTGGTGGCTGTTTAACAGTCTGATGGCCTTGAGATAGAAGCTGTTTTTCAGTCTCTCGGTCCCAGCTTTGATGCACCTGTACTGACCTCGCCTTCTGGATGATAGCGGGGTGAACAGGCAGTGGCTCGGGTGGTTGCTGTCCTTGATGATCTTTATGGCCTTCCTGTAACATCAGGTGGTGTAGGTGTCATGGAGGGCAGGTAGTTTGCCCCCGGTGATGCGTTGTGCAGACCTCACTACCCTCTGGAGAGCCTTACGGTTGTGGGCGGAGCAGTTGCCGTACCAGGCGGTGATACAGCCCGCCAGGATGCTCTCGATTGTGCATCTGTAGAAGTTTGTGAGTGCTTTTGGTGACAAGCCGAATTTCTTCAGCCTCCTGAGGTTGAAGAGGCGCTGCTGCTCTTCCTGTCTGTGTGGGTGGACCAATTTAGTTTGTCTGTGATGTGTACGCCGAGGAACTTAAAACTTGCTACCCTCTCCACTACTGTCCCATCAATGTGGATAGGGGGGTGTTCCCTCTGCTGTTTCCTGAAGTCCACAATCATCTCCTTAGTTTTATTGACGTTGAGCATGAGGTTATTTTCCTGACACCACACTCCGAGGGCCCTCACCTCCTCCCTGTAGGCCGTCTCGTCGTTGTTGGTAATCAAGCCTACCACTGTTGTGTCGTCCGCAAACTTGATGATTGAGTTGGAGGCGTGCGTGGCCACGCAGTTGTGGGTGAACAGGGAGTACAGGAGAGGGCTCAGAACCCACCCTTGTGGGGCCCCAGTGTTGAGGATCAGCGGGGTGGAGATGTTGTTGCCTACCCTCACCACCTGGGGGCGGCCCGTCAGGAAGTCCAGTACCCAGTTGCACAGGGCGGGGTCGAGACCCAGGGTCTCGAGCTTGATGATGAGCTTGGAGGGCACTATAATGTTAAATGCCGAGCTGTAGTCGATGAACAGCATTCTCACATAGGTATTCCTCTTGTCCAGATGGGTTAGGGCAGTGTGCAGTGTGGTTGAGATTGCATCGTCTGTGGACCTATTTGGGCGGTAAGCAAATTGGAGTGGGTCTAGGGTGTCAGGTAGGGTGGAGGTGATATGGTCCTTGACTACTCTCAAAGCACTTCATGATGACGGAAGTGAGTGCTACGGGGCGGGAGTCGTTTAGCTCAGTTACCTTAACTTTCTTGGGAACAGGAACAATGGTGGCCCTCTTGAAGCATGTGGGAACAACAGACTGGGATAGGGATTGATTGAATATGTCCGTAAACACACCAGCCAGCTGGTCTGCGCACGCTCTGAGGACGTGGCTGGGGATGCCGTCTGGGCCTGCATCCTTGCAAGGGTTGACACGTTTAAATGTTTTCCTCACGTCGGCTGCAGTGAAGGAGAGTCCGCATGTTTTAGTTGCGGGTAGTGTCAGTGGCACTGTATTGTCCTCAAAGCGGGCAAAAAAGTTATTTAGTCTGCCTGGGAGCAAGACATCCTGGTCCGTGACGGTGCTGGTTCTCTTTTTGTAATCCGTGATTGACTGTAGACCCTGCCACATACCTCTTGTGTCTGAGCCGTTGAATTGAGATTCTACTTTGTCTCTATACTGACGCTTAGCTTGTTTAATAGCCTTGCGGAGGGAATAGCTGCACTGTTTGTATTCGGTCATGTTTCCAGTCACCTTGCCCTGATTAAAAGCAGTGATTCGCGCTTTCAGTTTCACGCGAATGCTGCCATCAATCCACGGTTTCTGGTTTGGGAATGTTTAAATCATTGTTATGGGAACAACATCTTCAACGCACGTTCTAATGAACTCGCACACCGAATCAGCGTATTCATCAATGTTGTCGTCTGACGCAATACGGAACATATCCCAGTCCACGTGATGGAAGCAGTCTTGGAGTGTGGAATCAGATTGGTCGGACCAGCGTTGAACAGACCTCAGCGCGGGAGGTTCTTGTTTTAGTTTCTGTCTGTAGGCAGGGATCAACAAAATGGAGTCGTGGTCAGCTTTTCCGAAAGGAGGGCGGGGCAGGGCCTTATATGCGTCGTGGAAGTTGGAATAGCGATGATCCAAGGTTTTTCCCGCCCTGGTTGCGCAATCAATATGCTGATAAAATTTAGGGAGTCTTGTTTTCAGATTAACCTTGTTAAAATCCCCATTTACAATGAATGCAGCCTCCGGATATATGGATTCCAGTTTGCAAAGAGTCAAATAAAGTTCATTCAGAGCCATCGATGTGTCTGCTTGGGGGGGAATATATACGGCTGTGATTATAATCGAAGAGAATTCCCTTGGTCGATAATGCGGTCTACATTTGATTGTGAGGAATTCTAAATCAGGTGAACAGAAGGACTTGAGTTCCTGTATGCTGTTTTGGCCACACCAAGTCACGTTAACCATAAAGCATACGCCCCCACCCCTCTTCTTACCAGAAAGATGTTTGTTTCTGTCGGCGCGATGCGTGGAGAAACCAGCTGGCTGCACCGTCTCCGATAGCGTCTCTCCAGTGAGCCATGTTTCCGCGATGCAAAGAACGTTACAGTCTCTGATGTCCCTCTGGAATGCTACCCTTGCTCGGATTTCATCAACCTTGCTGTCAAGAGACTGGACATTGGCGAGGAGAATGCTAGGGAGCGGTGCACGATGTGCCCATCTCCTGAGTCTGACCAGAAGACCGCTTCGTTTTCCACTTTTTCAAAGTCATTTTTTGGGTTCGCCGGCTGGGATCCATTCCGTTGTTCTGGGTGAAAGGCAGAACACAGGGTCCGCTTCGCGAAAGTCATATTCTTGGTCGTACTGATGGTGAGTTGACGCTGCTCTTATGTTCAGTATTTCTTCTCGACTGTATGTAATGAAACCTAAGATGACCTGGGGTACCAATGTAAGAAATAACACGTAAAAAAATTAAAAACTGCATAGTTTCCTAGGAACGCGAAGCGAGGCGGCTATCTCTGTCGGCGCCGGAAGTTGTATGCTGCAGTAGTTTATGTGTCAGGGGGCTAGGGCCAGTCTGTTATATCTGGAGTATTTCTCCTGTCTTATCCGGTGTCCTGTGTGAATTTAAGTATGCTCTCTCTTTCTTTCTTTCTTTCTTTCTTTCTTTCTTTCTTTCTTTCTTTCTCTTTCTCGGAGGACCTGAGCCCTAGGACCATGCCTCAGGACTACCTGGCATGATGACTCCTTGCTGTCCCCAGTCCACCTGGCCGTGCTGCTGCTCCAGTTTCAACTGTTCCAACTGTGGCTATGGAACAGTGACCTGTTCACCAGATTTGTTACCTGTCCCAGACCTGCTGTTTTCAACTCTCTAGAGACAGCAGGAGCGGTAGAGTTTCCCTCAATGATCGGCTATGAAAAGCCAACTGACATTTACTCCTGAGGTGCTGACCTGTTGCACCCTCGACAACTACTGTGATTATTATTATTTGACCATGCTGGTCATTTATGAACATTTGAACATCTTGGCCATGTTCTGTTATAATCTCCACCTGAAACAGCCAGAATAGGACTGGCCACCCCTCATAGCCTGGTTCCTCTCTAGGTTTCTTCCTAGGTTTTGGCCTTTCTAGGGAGTTTTTCCTAGCCACCGTGCTTCGTGTAGGTATGTACAGGACCAAATCAGAGAGATAGGTAGGAGCAAGCCCATGTAATACTTTGTAGGTTAGCAGTAAAACCTTGAAATCAGCCCTTGCCTTGACAGGAAGCCAGTGTAGGGTGGCTCGCACTGGAGTAATATGATCAACTTTTTTGGTTCTAGTCAGGATTCTAGCAGCCGTATTTAGCACAAACTGAAGTTTATTTAGTGCTGTAGCCGGAAAGTAGAGCATTGCAGTAGTCTAACCTAGAAGTGACAAAAGCATGGATTCATTTTTCTGCATAATATTTGGACAGAAAGTTTCTGATTTTTGCAATGTTACATAGATGGAAAAAAGCTGTCCTTGAAATGGTCTTGATATGTTCTTTAAAAGAGAGATCAGGGTCCAGAGTAACAGTTTTATTTGAGATGACTGTACAACCATTAAGATGAATTGTCAGATTCAACAGAAGATCTCTTTGTTTCTTGGGACCTAGAACAAACATCTCTGTTTTGTCCGAGTTTAAAAGTAGAAAGTTTGCAGCCATCCACTTCCTTATGTCTGAAACACATGCTTCTAGCGAGGGCAATTTTGGGGCTTCGCCATGTTTCATTGAAATGTACAGCTGTGTGTCATCCGCATAGCAGTGAAAGTTAACATTATGTTTTCGAATGACATCCCCAAGAGGTAAAATATATAGTGAAAACAATAGTGGTCCTAAAACGGAACCTTGAGGAACACCGAAATTTACAGTTGATTATTCAGAGGACAAACCATCCACAGAGACAAACTGATATCTTTCCGACAGATAAGATCTAAACCAGGCCAGATCTTGTCCGTGTAGACCAATTTGGGTTTCCAATCTCTCCAAAAGAATGTGGTACAGCACTTTGAGATATCAGCTGATGTAAGAAGGGCTATATAAATACATTTCATTTTATTTTATTTGATGAAAACCTGCTCTAGAGAGCTCAAGACCTCAGACTGGGGCAAAGGTTCACCTTCCAACAGGACAACGACCCTAAGCACAAGGCCAAGACAATGCAGGAGTGGCTTTGGGACAAGTCTCTGACTGTCCTTGAGTGGCCCAGCCAGAGCCCGGACTTGTATCCAATCAAACATCTCTGGAGAAACCTGAAAATGGCTGTGTAGCAACGCTCCCCATCGAACCTGACAGAGCGTGAGAGGATCTGCAGAGAAGAATGGGAGAAACTCCCCATATACAGGTGAGCCAAACTTTTAGTGTCATACCCAAGAAGACTTGTGGCTGCAATCGCTGCCAAAGGTGCTTCTACAAAGTACTGAGTAAAGAGTCTGAATACTTATGTAAATGTGATATTTCTGTTTTTGTGCAAAAATGTGAATGACAAATCTGTCATTCTGCCCCTGAACAGGCAGCTAACCCACTGTTCCTAGGCTGTCATTGAAAATAAGAATTTGTTCTTAACTGTCTTACCTAGTTAAATAAAGGTTTTAAAAAAGAATGGGAGAAACTACTCAAATACAGGTGTGCCAATCTGTAGTGTCATACCCAATAAAACTTGATGCTGCAATTGCTGCCAAAGGTGCTTCAACAAAGTACTGAGTAAAGGGTCTGATGACTTATTTAAATTTAATATTTCAGGTTTTTGCTTTGTCATTATGGGGTATGTGTGTAGATCGATGATCATTTTTAAAATTGAATTACATTTTAGAATAAGGCTGTGCTATTTGTATTTGAGCAATATGATTGGCCGTTCATTCAAGCACCACTGCACTCCTGCAAGTGACAACTTCTCGAGCACTTGAGCAGTACATGAATTGATACTTTCACACAGCACAAGCAAGCTGTCCTGAGCAAAAATAAGGGCTCATCAATCTACTCGCTGAGCTTATTTATTTTAGGAAAAGTGATTTACAAAAGTTAACTTTAAATAGTGAACATATTAGCAATATGCTTGCTACTGTTGATAGTCTACAAAAAGAAAGCAAAAAAAGACACTTTAGCATTAATCTCTCCTAGCCTATTTTGCCAGGTTGATATCTCTTTTGAACACAGTTCTCTTAAAGGGGCAGCATACTATTTTGAGATGACATATTTTGAAAAGAAAATGTATGCAATTAATACAATGCAATTCTTAAGAATAGAGTAGACTCATAATGGCAGACACTGGCTGTGACCCCAATCTCCGAGGTTGTCTCAGGGAGAGTTGGGATATGCAAAAGAACACATGTTAAATTCACACATGTGTATGAATACACACTTATACATGTGTGAAATAGGACAAATATAACACCCACCAATTTTATTTCATTTATTATAAATATAGTCTATTAATATCTGCATTTAGAGATAAAGCATGCCAACCTATTGGCCCTGCATGACTCCAATGCATTAAACACTACACCATGTCCAGGCCAGTCCAAATTCTATTCGGGCCAGTATGTTTTTGGCCAACTGGCCCAGTTGTGACAGTGTGAAAAAAAGTTAGCGTTGGACCCTGTCATAGCCTACGAATAGGAGCCAGAGTTTTACCAGGTCATGAGATCAGGAATAGTTCCAGGCCTCAGAAAAGACGCACATTTTTCCCCCACAACATTTGAACCAGTGGTGCCTCCTCTGCTTTAAATACTATAACTTATATATGTCCCAATAGTATAGCGTAACTCTCATACCCTGTCATAACCCAAAATACAAGATTGCATTACTCCATTGTTTATGACAGGAACATAAACCATGTATAGCTTAAAAAATATCTTAAAAAGCTGTCAGCTACCCTGTCTATTTCACATCTGAGTAGGCTTAATTTCGCCGTTTCAAGGACACCTAGTCTTGGACTAGAAAAAAATGTAGGCTGGAGATTTTCCGTTCATCTTGCTTTTTTAGTCCAGGACTAAGCTTAATCTGTGTCTGGGAAAACCTCCCCATACTGTTTGAATGAGTGAAATGAGAAGATGTCACATGAAAAAACATGTTTACATTACCAAGTACATTAATGGGGTAAACCTACTCTAAGAGTATGTATTATACAGTTTGAGAGAACGTTTGAATCCTAATCAACCCATCCAATGTTAGTACATCTGTTGTTGAAGTACTTTTGAATTTAATTTGTCGTCTTTTTTGGCTTGAGACGAAAGCTAATATTTAACTTAAAACAGCATTTTTTTGTATTAATGACACTTATAGACAGGTAACAGTCAAGAACATCCTGTCAAGCAGATACTCCGCACAATAAATGACATTCACTTCCTGTACAGTAATAGACTTACAGTAAGTTACCACCGACTTGTGACTTTCAGCATGAAACGTACTGTAAATGCAGATTATTGGAGCCGATGATGAACAGATTACTGCCAGAAAAAATACTTGTCTAGTTTTATGACAGAGAGGGAGGGCCCATGTCAGTCTAAAGTATAGGTCTGGGCAGATGTATTTCACTCATGACAAGCACCCCCAGTGTAATACAATGACATTGAGGGAGCGTAAGAATGTGAGAAAGGAGACAGTTTGGAGGATGTACTGTAGCCGTGAATTATGTTGCACAGCATGACTCCTCAGACCATTTCCTTCTTCTTTCATAAGAAAAAAACGATGCATGTTAAAGCATTTTTTGTCTCCTTTTATTCCTTATTTTTGCATTGGAATTCATTCAATTGTTCTGAGTGAGTTCTGAACACTGGAACTCATTTGAAATGGTATGAAGTTTTTATCATTGGCATTTATTTAACTTCTCGCTTTCTTGGGATGTAATTACTGATACACAAACACCATTTTTTTTTTACATTCAAATTCATACAGTCTGATACATGCGGTACATTTTAGCAGCTTGTAGAGGTGTGGACAGATAGACAAGCTGTCAGAACGAGTATCTACTGGAACTCATCTCGTTAATTCGGTAGATGGGAGACCGGGTATTTGCCCCGTGGAAAAAATAAACACATTCACAGGGGTTTCTCCTAACTCTCCCCAGCGCAGACAGGCAGACAGACATACAGGCAAGCAGGGAGGGAAAGAGGAAGACAGACAGACAGGCAAGCAGTATGGCAGGCAAACCACAGTCAGACAGGCACTAGCCTAGATGGATACTAGCCTAGACGGCAGCCAACAGACAGACAGGCAGAAGCTAGCCCACACATAGCCTGCAGTCATTTCAGCCCTGGCTCGGCAGCCTGCAGTCATTGCAGCCCTGGTCCCGGCAACCTAGCCTGGCTGGAGTCAATATGACTGGAGGCTATATGGTGGAACTGGTCCCCCTCAATCAGTGGCCTCACTATGGAGAAACACTCATTCACCACTTCTCTGTATCTCTCTCTCTCTCACTCCATCCTCTACTACTCCATGATTAACACTCTCACTCTCTCCTTTCCCCTCTGTGTCTCTCACTACCCCTCTTTTTTTTCTTTCAGCTGAATATTTTGGGCTGCGTAGCAAGATGACAGAATTGGTCACCTCGCTTCGAGTCCTTAGGAAACTATGAAGTATTTTGTTTTTTAATGTATTATTCCTTACATTGTTACCCCAGGAAATCTTAAGTCTTATTACATATAGCTAGGAAGAACTATTGAATATAAGAGCGATGTCAACTTACCAACATTAAGACCAGGAATACAACTTTCCCGAAGAGAATCCTCTGTTTGGACCACCACCCAGGACAATGGATCTAATTCTAGAAGCCGACCAAAAACAACGGCAACGCAGGGGCAGACGGAGTGGCATCCTGGTCAGGCTCCGTAGACGTGCACATCGCCCACCGCTCCCGAGTATACTACTTGCCAATGTCCAGTGTCTTGATAACAAGGTAGACGAAATTCGAGCAAGGGTTGCCTTCTAGAGAGACATCAGAGATTGTAACATCTTCTGTTTCACGGAAACATGGGTCTCTCGGGATATGTTGTCAGAATCGGTTCAGCCACCGGGCTTCTCCATGCATCGCGCTGACAGAGATTTTATCAGCATATTGATTGTAGTATTTGCCAGGGTAATACACTCGATCACTGCTACTCTAAATACTACGATGCATACAAAGCCCTCCCCCACCCTCCCTGCGGCAAATCCGACCACAACGCCATCTGGCTCCTACCGTCTTATAGGCGGAAACTCAAACAGGATTTATCAGTGACTAGAACCATTCAATGCCTGTCTGACCAATCAGAATCCACGCTTCAAGATTGATTTGATCACGCGGACTAGGATATGTTCCGGTCAGCCTCAGAGAACAACATCAATCTAAACACTGAACCATGAGTGAGTTTATTCGGAAGTGCATTGGAGAGGTACCCACTGTGACTTTTAAAACCTACCCTAACCAGAAACCGTGGATGGATGGCGGCATTCACGCAAAACTGAAAGGGCGAACCACCACATTTAGCCATGGAAAGAGGTTTGGGAATATGGCTGAATATAAAGAGTGTAGTTATTCCCTCCGCAAGCGAAATTCCGGTAGAGTGACAAAGTGGAGTTGTAATTCAATGGCTCAGACACGAGACGTATGTGGTAGGGTCTACAGAAAATCACAGACTAGAAATAGAAAACCAGCCACGTCACGGACACCGACTTCAGGCTTCCAGACAAACTTTACACCTTCTTTGCCCGCTTTGAGCATAATATAGTGCCACTGTCGTGGCCCGCTAACAAGGACTGCGCCCCCCTTCTCCTTCTCCATGGCTGACATGTGTAAAACATTTAAACGCGTTAACCCTCACAAGGCTGCTGGCCCAGACGGCATCCCTAGCCACGTCATCAGAGCACGCGTAGACCAGCTGGCTGGTGTGTTTACGGACATATTCAATCGCTCCCTATCCCAGTCTGCTGTCCCTACATGCTTCAAGATGGCCACCATTGTTCCTGTACCAAAGAAGGCAAAGAAAACTGAACTACGTAAATAACTATCACCCGTAGCACTCACTTCTGCCATCATGAAGTGCTTTGAGAGGCTAGTCATGGATCACATCACCTCCACCTTACCAGCCACCCTAGACCCACTTCAGTTTGCATACCGCCCCAACAGGTCCACAGACGATGCAATTGCCATCACACTGCACACTGCCCTATCCCATCTGGACAAGAGGAATACCTATGTAAGAATGCTGTTCATTGACTACAGCACAGCATTCAGCACCAAGCTCATCATCAAGCTGTATTCCCTGGGTCTCAACCCCGCCCTGTGCAATTGGGTCCTGGACTTTCTGACGGGGCGCCCCCAGGTGGTGAAGGCAGGAAACAACACCTCCACTTCACTGATCCTCAAAACTGGGGACCCACATGGGTGAGTACTCAGCCCCATCTCATACTCCCTGTTCACCCATGACTGCGTGACCAGGCACGCCTCCAACTCAATCATCAAGTTTGCAGATGACACATCAGTAGTGGGCTTGATTATCAGCAACGACGAAGCAGCCTAGAGGGAGGAGGTGAGGGCACTCAGAGTGTGGTGTCAGGACAACAACCTCTCACTCAACGTCAACGTCAACAAAACAAAGAAGATGATCGCGGACTTCAGGAAAAAGCAGAGGGAGCACCCCCCAATCCACATTGAAGGGACAGCAGTGGAGAAGGTGGAAAGTTCCTCGGTGTACACATCACGGACTAACTGAAGTGGTCCACCCACACAGACAGTGTGGTGAAGAAGGCGCAACAGCGCCTCCTCAACCTCAGGAGGCTGAAGAAATGTGGTCACCTAAAACCCTCACAATTTTTACAGATGCACAATCGAGAGCATCCTGTCTGGCTAAATAATGCCACTTTAATAATGTTTACATATCTTACATTACTCATATCATATGTATATACTGTATTTCATACCATCTATTGCACCTTGTCTATGCCGCTCGGCCATCACTCATCCATATATTTATATGTACATATTCTCATTCATTCACTCATTTAGATTGGTCTGTATTAGGTAGCTGTTGGGGAATTATTAGATTACTTGTTAGATTTTACTGCACTGTCGGACTAGAACCACAAGCATTTCACTACACTTGCATTAACTTCTGCTAACCATGTGTATGTGACCAATTCAATTGGATTTTATTTCACTTCCCTGGTCATATATGCAGGGAGATTGCAGACACACTCTCTTCTCCCTGCTGAGCATTATGTCAAATCATTTGAAGAGGAGGGAGGAGGGTGGAGAAAATGTGAGGGAGGCCACTGGGAAATCAAGCACATCGCTGCTTTTCTTTGCACTGCTCTGCTCTGCTCTGCTCCCCCTCCAAAAAAACAAGTTACTTGTGGACCAGCATTTCACTTGGAGACAAAAAACTCAGAGAAGTTCAATCACAGCAATTTGGGCGGAATAATAATTAGAATTAAATAGCAATGGCAGCCTCTGAGCTTTCAGAGACAGACAGAGTATTGAAATCCTCTCCTGAGTGATCCGAATGCTCCTTTGCCAAACAGGAAAAACAAAAATCTAATTTCTCTCACACGCTAATTTGACTTTGCAGCCAGGTAACTCCCACGTGACATAACCAAAAGGTAAATAGAAGAAAACATCAATAGTGATAGAGAACCTCGTAGATTCACTGCTTATAAAGCCTACTGTTTGCCAGACTAAGTATAACGTAGACTAATTTATAAGTTAGATTTACTTTGGAAGTTAGATCATTAATTAATAATATAAATCTTTTGTAAGTTTCTGTATTTAAATAAGAATCTTGGCAAAAATGAATTAACATAATGGTTTCTGTGTTGAAGCATAAGCAGAAAAGTGATGAGGGTTTTAAAACAGAAGTAAGGATTCCTCTAAGTCATTATTATGACACTCATAAGGGACAACTTTCAATGGCAATCCAGAGCATGCATATTGCAGTTGAAGAACAGCTAGACAAACCACTAGTGAAATATACTTTTGTTTATGTCGGTTGTTTATGTTGGTTTCTCTCAATTAGAGGTAGTTTGGACAGCTCTTTCAGTGAGAGAAGACAATAATAATTACATCTTCACAAGCCTTTAGTCTTTGAATATGTATGACTGAATGTGTGAGGAGAGGATAACAGGTACATTTTTTTGTACATTTTAGTCATTTCAGCAGACGCTCTTATCCAGAGCGACTTACAGTAGTGTGTGCATTAATTTTCATACTTTTCATACGGACCCTTGTGGGAATCGAACCCACAACCCTGGCGCTGTAAGCCACTAGTCTAGAAGACAGATACAGTACAGTGCATTATGATCATTGTTTCATGGCAAACACAATAAGTATATAGAATATCGATGTTATTGTCATCTATAAGTACGCAAACAATCCCCCTTTGTTGCCATTATAAGGATGGCAACATGGCTGCCTTCCAGGCCCACTCACTTCAATTCCCTAATCTACGACACTGCTCCTTTGTAAATGCAACGCATTGACTCGCAAAAACAAAAGTCAATCATTTCACCGCAGCATAAATAGATGGCGACAATCCAGCAGGAACGTTTTTTTGTTTCCAGCATCAAATGCAGAAAGTTAGCAGTGATAATTAGTTGTGTGGTGAAGAGCAATGTTTAAAGAGACTTCAAGAAGCCCCCCCCCCCATGTGCTGTTATGGAGGGACGGCATCTTTCACAAGTACCCCTCCACTTCTCCGCTGTCAGTCAGCATTAAGTCTGTTTTGCTAGTCATATTTGCCTTTGTAATCTAAAGCACTGTTCCTTTTAAATCCGAGTTCGCTAATTACTTTATTTAATCACAGAATAGCCAAGGAATTATTTTTGTAGTCGGAGGTGATTTTGAACCTGTAATAATAGCTCTAGGAATATCATTTAAAAAATATATTCTCGACTAGTCTGTAGGCACATTAAATCAACAAAGTCATAGATCTATTTAATGTGTTTTTCAGGTTCCTGGGACTTAGATACTCCTGTACTCCTTGTTCACCCATGACTGCATGGCCACACACGTCTCCAACTCAATCATCAAGTTTTCTGATGGCACAACAGTGGTACCCACGGACCCCCCGGTCGCGGCCGGTTACGACAGAGCCTGGACGCGAACCCAGAGTCTCTGGTTGACGTCTCAAGTTTTGAGTTGTTGCCAGTGAATTGAATGTTCATTTCGCTACCATAAGCCGCCTCTAGTGTCATTTTCGAGAATTTGGCAGTACATCCAACCGGCCTCACAACCGCAGACCATGTGTAACCACGCCAGCCCAGGACCTCCACATCCGGCTTCTTCACCTGTGGGATCGTCTGAGACCAATTGTCTGAGACTAGTGGGCAAATGCTCACATTCGATGGCCACTGGCAAGCTGGAGAAGTGTGCTCTTCACGAATGAATCCTGGTTTCAACTGTACCGGGCAGATGGCAGACATGACGCCCACATGAAGCGTGTATGGCGTCATGTGTGCGAGTGGTTCGCTGATGTCAATGTTGTGAACAGAGTACCCCATTGTGGAGGTGGGGTTATGGTATGGGATAGCATAAGCTACAGACAACGAACAAAATGTTATTTTATCGATGGCAATTGTAAAAAAACAGAGACACCGTGACAAGATCCTGAGGCCCATTGTCGTGCCATTTATCCGCCACCATCACCTCATGTTTCAGCATGAAAATGCACAACCCCATGTCGCAAGCATCTCTATACAATTCCTGGAAGCGGAAAATGTCCCAGTTCTTCCATGGCCTGCATACTCACCAGGCATGTCAACCACCGAGCATGTTTGGGATGTTCTGGATCGACATGTACGACAGCGTGTTCCAGTTCCCGCCAATATCCAGCAGCTTTGTATAGCCATTGAAGAGGAGTGGGACAACATTCCACAGGCCATAATCAACAGCCCGATCAACTCCATGCAATATAGAAATATGAAATACAGAAATATCAAATTTACATAAGTATTCACACCCCATGAGTAACACCACTTTGGCAGTCATTACAGATGTGAGTCTTTCTGGGTAATTTTCTAAAAGGTTTGCACACCTGGATTTTACAATATTTGTACTTAAATACAGTTTTTATATTCTTCCAATTCTGTCAAGTTGGTTGTTGATCATTGATATACTGCCATTTTCAAGTCTACCATAGATTGTCAAGCCTATTTTAGTCAAAACTGTAACTAGGCCACTCAGGAATATTCAATGTGGTCTCTATAACTCCAGTGTATACAGTATTTGGCCTGTTTTAGGTTATTGTCCTGCTGAAAGGTGAATTTGTCTCCCAGTGTCTGTTGGAAAGCAGACTTAACCAGGTTTTCCTCTAGGAATTTGCCTCTGCTTAGCTAAAAAACTCCTTTGTCCTCGCTGATGACAAGCATACCAATAACATGATGCAGCCACCACCATGCTTGAAAATATGAAGAGTGGTACTCAGTGATGAGTTGTGTTGGATTTGCACCAAACATAACACTTTATATAAAGGAAATAAAGTTAATTTCTTTGCCATATTTTTTGAGGTTTTATTTTAGAGCCTTAATGCAAACAGGATGCATGTTTTGGAATATTTTTATCCTGTACAGGTTCCTTCTTTTCACTCTGTCGATTAGGTTAGTATTGTGGAGTAACTATGTACATTGTTGTTGATCCATCCTCCGTTTTTTCCTGTCACAGCCATTAAACGCTGTACCTGTTTTAAAGTCACCATCGGCCTCATGGCGAAATCCGTTTCCTTCCTCTCCGGCAACTGAGTTAGGAAAGATGCCTTTATCTTTGTAGTGACTGGGTGTATTGATACACCATCCATAGTGTAATTAATAACTTCACCAGGATATTCAATATCTGCTTTATTTAAAAAAAAAACACTTTACCAATACGTGCCCTTCTTTGCGAGGCATTGGAAAACCTCCCTGGTCTTTGTGGTCAAATCTGTGTTTGAAATTCACTGCACGACCCGAGGGACCTCACAGATAATTGTATAAGGTGGGGTACAGAGATGAGGTAGTCATTCAAAAATCATGTCAAACACTATTATTGCACACACAGAAAAAAGTGTTCCTGAAGGGTTCTTCGGCAGATAGAACCCAAATAGAACCCTTTTTGGTTTCCAGTTATAACTCTTTTGGGGCACATCAAATCAAATCAAATCAAACCAAATGTTATTTGTCACATACACATGGTTAGCAGATGTTAATTTGAGTGTAGCGAAATGCTTGTGCTTCTTGTTCCGACCATGCAGTAATATCTAACAAGTAATCTAACAACTTCACAACAACTACCTTATACATACAAATGTAAAGGGATGGAATAAGAATATGTACTGTATATATAAATATATGGGTGAGTGATGGCCATATGCAAGATGCAATAGATGATATGAAATACAATATTTACATATGAGATGAGTAATGTAGGATATGTAAACATTATTAAAGTGGCATTATTTAAAGTGACTAGTGATACCTTCGTTAAAATACATTTATTAAAGTGGCCAGTGATTTGGGTCTGTATGTTGGCAGCATTCTCTCTATGTTAGTGATGGCTGTTTAACAGTCTGATGGCCATGAGATAGAAGCTGTTTTTCAGTCTCTCGGTCCCAGCTTTGATGCACCTGTACTGACCTCGTCTTCTGGATGATAGTGGGGTGAACAGGCAGTGGCTTGGGTGGTTGATGTCCTTGATGATCTTGTTGGCATTCCTGTGATATCGGGTGGTGTAGGTGACCTCAAGGGCAGGTAATCTGCCCCCAGTGATGCATTTTGCAGACTACACTACCCTCTGGAGAGCCTGCCGTTGAGGATGGTGCAGTTGCCATATCAGGCGGTGATACAACCCAACAGGATGCTCTCAATTGTGCATCTGTAAAAGTTTGTGAGGGTTTTAGGTGACAAGCCAAATTTCTTCAGCCTCTTGAGGTTGAAGAGGCGCTGTTGCGCCTTCTTCACCACACTGTATGTGTGGGTGGACAATTTCAGTTTGTCCGTGATGTGTACGCCGAGGAACTTGAAAAGAATGTGTGCCCCAAAAATGTATTGGGGAGGGGCACACGGGGACTCTGGCTAAGTCAGGTAGGAGACCTGAGCCAACTCCCCGTGCTTACCGTGGCAAGGGGTTGACCGGGCAGGGACCGTGTTTTGCGGTGAGGCGCACGGTGTCCCCAGTGCACACGCATATCCCGGTGCGCTACATCGCAGCTCCTCCTATTGGCCGGGCTAGAATGGGCATCGAGCCAGGAGGAATGACGCCAGCTCAGCACATCTGGTCTCCAGTGCGTCTCCTCGGCCTGGGTTATATGGCACCAGCCCTACGCACGGTGTCCCCGGTTCACCAGCACAGCCCAGTGCGGTCTGTTCCACCCCACCGCACTAGCCGGGCTACAGGGGTTATCCAGCTAAGACAGGTTGTGCAGGCTCGGTGCTCGAAACCTCCAGTGCGCCTCCACGATCCAGTCCACCCGGTGCTTCCCCCACGCACCAGGCCTCCTGTGGCAGCCCCACACACCAGGCTGTATCTCCGTCTCCTCCCTCCAGGTGCTCCTGCCTGTCCAGCGCTTCCAGTCTCCCTCCTGTCCGGAGCTGCCAGGGCCGCCCGTCAGTCAGGAGCCGCCAGAGCCGCCCGTCAGTCAGGAGCTGCCAGAACCGCCCGTCAGTCAGGAGCCGCCAGAACCACCCGTCAGTCAGGAGCCGCCAGAGCCGCCCGTCAATCAGGAGCAGCCAGAGCCGCCCGTCAGTCAGCAGCTGCCAGAGCCGCCCGTCATTCAGGAGCTGCCAGATTCGCCCTTCACTCCGGCGCTGCCAGAGTCGCCCTTCACTCCGGCGCTGCCAGAGTCCCCCTTCGTCTCCTGTCGATTCGGGGCCCCTGAAAGATTCCCCAGTCCGGGGTCGGCGGCGAGGGTCGCCGCTCCAAAGGCACCACCTAAGTGGGCCCAGACTATGGTGGAGTGGGGTCCACGTCCCGCGCCTGAGCCGCCACTGCGGACAGATGCCCACCCAGACCCTCCATTATGGGTTTAGGTTTTGCGGCCGGAGTCCGCACCTTGGGGGGGGGGGGGGTACTGTCACGTCCTGACCTTCCTTTTTTTTATGTCTCTATTTTAGGTTGGTCAGGGCGTGAGTTGGGGTGAGCATTCTATGTTTGTATTTCTATGTGTTTGGCCTGGTATGGTTCCCAATCAGAGGCAGCTGTCAATCGTTGTCTCTGATTGAGAACCATACTTAGGCAGCCTGGTTTCGCCCTTGAGTTGTGAGTAGGACTGTTTCGTTTGTTCCGTTTTGTTACTTTTGTTCTAGTGTTCAGTATAATTAAAAGATCATGAACACGTACCACGCTGCACCTTGGTCCTCTCCTTCTTCCACCTACGACGATCGTTACACCGAGTCAACGTATAAATTGACGTTATTGTCTGGGGCTTCCCTGGAACATTTTCCAGTCCGCGTGATCAAAACAATCTTGAAGCGTGGATTCCGATTGGTCAGATCAGCATTGAAGGTTCTAGTCACGGGTACATCCTGTTTGAATTTCTACCTATAGGACGGTACGAGCAAGATGGAGTTGGGTCAGATTTGCCTAAGGGAGGGCGGGGGAGGGCCTTGTATGCATCGCGGAAGTTAGAGTAGCAGTGGTCCAGTGTTTCTAAGACACCCCAAACTTTTGAACGGTTGTGTACTGTATATATATATTCCGGTCTCTGACATTGCTTTTTCCGATATTTCTTCATTTAATCATTTTTACTTTGGATTATGTGCGTATTGTTTTGTATTGTTTTCTAGGTATTATTGCACTGTTGGAGCTAGAAACACAAGCATTTTGCTGTTCCCTCGATACCATCTGCAAATCTGTGTTAGCGATCAATACAGTTTGATTTGATTTGATTTTGATTTAGGGAAACATATCTCACTAAACAATCGAGACATTTTTCTTTTCCTGGCAATATAACTCCTCCAATTATGTACTCTCATTTTCCATCCCACACCTGTTCCTTCTCTTCTTTTCCTCTCTTCTCCGCCCACCTCTCCTCTTTATCCTCTTTGAATTAGAGAAACCAAGCACAGGGCAGCAAATGGTGCTTGAAAGAATAAAAAATCAAAAAAATCAAAGCGAAATCGGCAGAATGCTTATTTTCAGAGTCTGGCGCCCAGTTGAACTGAGCAATGCCCAAGTTCCAGTGAAAAGAAATGTAGACTGCCTGAATGCAAATTAAATCCCCCTCATTCCTGCAAATATTGTCTTATCCATTAGTGTGAGCTGACTAAAAAGGAGTGGTTTCTCATTGTCGGCTGTGGAGGGAGAAGTCAGGGGAAGAATTCTATTCAGCCTTCGGGTCTTGGGGGCTCAGTGCACTTGGGGTTTGTTTGGGACCATTCAGATGCCGTAGACCGTGGCAACAAAGAGCGCTTTCAGCGTACCTCACTGTAAAAGCATGTGAAAAAGAAGAAGGAGAGAGAAGAGAGAGAGAGAGAAGAGAGAGAGAGAGGAGAGAGAGAGAGAGAGAGAGAGAGAGAGAGAGAGAGAGAGAGAGAGAGAGAGAGAGAGAGAGAGAGAGAGAGAGAGAGAGAGAGAGAGAGAGAGAGAGAGAGAGAGAGAGGAAACTAACATTGGTTGGCCCATGGGGGATTTCTGGAGGAAAAGTTTAGCTGTAGGCCTGGTCTGAGTGAGCTAAGGTTATGTATTATGGTCCAGTTTATTTTGCTCTGTGGGATATTGGAGGACTTCACGCAATATGTGAAGTTCTCTGTAGCTGGTAAAGAGGTGTGTGTGTGTGTGGCGGGGTTTTTCATCACGTCTGCCTCCCTCTTTGAGGTTGACACCGGTTTGCTTGCCTTAATGGAGCTTCTACATCTGGGAGAGAAAGTGTTGTACTAGCATAGAAACACACCTGTCACATCCTCTCCATAGCAGTTTGTGTTCATGTATTGACAGATATTTTTTTTTACAGCTAATGTCTTGCATGAGTGTTGACTAATTCAGTTAAGGTTTACACTTTCAGTCACTCGGTTTAATCATAAAGCACTTCTATAGCTTACTGTATAACAATGAACGTTGGTACAGACACAAAGCAGAGATAACTTTAGAAATACTAAACAAACAAAAAACACAGACAGACATGATTTTATAGTGTTTTGATGATTCGCCCCTTCGTTCAAACTCCAAGGTCTGCTGTCTGTTGTCTGTTCGTTTGAGTCCACATGAGGAAATGGTTGAGTTCTCAGTTCGTTCTCTTGAATGTTGCACAGTTCATATGGAATCCATTTGTTTCTTGACCACAATCGCGTACTGTACCATATTTTGATCAAGTTATAGAGAAGCTCTTGTGCAATACGTCGGTGTGTGTTTATGTGTATAGGTGGAGAGGGGCGTGTGCAGCTAGCAGAATACCCTTTGGCATTCCAGCTTTATTTTTCTAGTTTGTCAGCAGCTGCAGTACTATGTAGCATGGATGGGTCAGGGAAGCAGCGTTCGACCAACCAAAGTAAAACCACCAAATTCGACTTTCTTCAGATTTTTTCTCTCTTGTTCTCTTTCTCTCCCTCTTCTCTTTTGGAGACCTGGCACCAGCCCAGCCAGCTGTACAATCAAGCCATTAATTTATTCTTTATTGACAGATGCTACTTCTAGAACTCGGACAGATTACAGATTGTTTTTCAAACCTCAGGGAAAGTTTTCATTCTGTGGCGGGTTGATATATAGCACGGAGAGCTTTGTTGTTACTGTTGGACCAAACAGAGCTACTTGGTGTTCGGGTGGAAGAGGGCATTCCTCTATTATTTTGTTGAAAGGGAGTATCCTCAGTGTAGAAATAGATCAGAAGATACATCATAGAACCATATGTGGGACTGGTGCTTTGGCAGCTAATGCACCTCCCAACTTGATATGCTATTCAATATTCAAATTCATGACGAGCCAGATTCCAAATTGCATTTCCTTACTCAGACTTTGTGGTGAGGCCCAAAGAGGCACATACCAATGCATTTGTCATGCATTAACAGTCTGTTACAGTGTAATATATTGTGTGGTCAGAAGAATACATATTAGAGGTTACAATGACTCCAGGCTTAGTCTGTACGTGTGTGTGTGTGTGTGTGTGTGTGTGTGTGTGTGTGTGTGTGTGTGTGTGTGTGTGTGTGTGTGTGTGTGTGTGTGTGTGTGTGTGTGTGTGTGTGTGTGTGTGTGTGTGTGTGTGTGTGTGTGTGTGTGTGTGTTTTTGTGTGTGTGTTTTTGGGTGTGTGTGTGTCTGCATGCATGTGGTAAAGACTTGGAGTCCCTGGTTCAGGTCTGCTTGGTGAAGACTCAGTGAGACAGTTGTTTTTCCAATGCTTTCTCCCAGCTGTGTCAGCTTCTTATAAAATATCACCTTAGGAGGGGGCGACAGGTAGCCCAGTGGTTAGAGCATTGGGCCAGTAACCGAAAGATCGCTGGATTGAATCCCCTGGCTGGTAAAGGTAAAAATCTGTCATTCTGCTCTTGAACAAGAAAGTTTATCCAAAGTTCCTCAGTAGGTTGTCATTGTAAATTAGAATTTGTTCTTAACTGACTTGCCTAGTTAAATAAAATACAAAAATAATTAGAGTCTATCTGGCTTTCCCTGCAGCCCTGGTACAGAGAGGGGGCCTCCCTCTGTGTCATGGATACAGATTTACCAGATGGGCTCTATCTTAGTTTGTGTTTGGTTAAATGCATGTCATACATAAAAACCTCACTTGAACATAAGGAAGCCGGCAGAGCCAAAACAACCTGAAGGAGAAGCGAAAACAGGTTGCTGGTGACAGATGAAATGAAGTATCGCCTCTCTCTCTCCCCCTCTGGCAACCTGTCATTTATGAGTTTTCCCTAAAAAAAAAAGTTCCTCAACTAAGGCCTATATTAAATGAGATCAAGCGTTAACTGGCAATAGCCGACACCCACATAGCTGATGTTTTGGCAGTGTTGAAGGTGTAACTGTGTTGGAGCTGTCAAATTGGTGAGCAGCTGCTCTTGGTCATTGTCACGAAGCCACACCTGTCCCATATCGTTAGTAGTTCAGAAATAAAAAGTGTTGGCTATATAGAAAGAATGACGCTCAAATTGAAAATCATTCAACAAAATAATGAGGATTTCTATCAGCGTAATAGAGGTGTAGATTACATCTCACATTCCAGTGTTTTTAACATGGCTGCATGGGATTTCTCTTAATGCGACTTCGTGCAGCCAATGGCAATGTCCTCTTTCGGTATAATGCCAGGAGCCGGTTGTGGATTTCACAGCTCTAATGCAGTTCGACCTTCGACACCACCAAAACAACCTCTATGCAGACGTCGGCTAAAGCGGATCGGATTGAAAAGAGCCCTAAGAGTCACATGCAACACACGCACAATGATGCACATGAACAAACAAATGCACAGTAGGCCTATATGATGTACAATACCTCAGTTACCGATTACCCTCTGGCCACACACAACATCCTCAAACTCTACCAATGCTTCATGTTACTGTCTCAAATGTGGGTGATATTTTTACCATCTTTAACAGGAAAAGTATTTCTGAATTCTACACCACTATGGTGACTAATGTTGAGCAGGCCCCTCCTTCAGCTGTCAAGAAATATGGTGAGAAATAAGACTGCAGGGTTAGAAATTGGGAAACGTTTGCTGACATTTCTGTTTTTCCACTTAAGGTAGAACTCTGCCAAACCGTGGAACAGTGACACCTCCTTAAAACCCACATCCACTGCTGAGGTTTACATGTCTGACAGACTATTTTACCATCTCTACTGCCTAAGAGAGTGTGGAGGTTTTCAAAGGGGAAATGAATACATTTTCCAAAGGAAACTGAATATGTTCGTCGACCATTGCCCTTCACCGTACCAAAGTTGAGAGGCTCTTTTCGATGATCTAGGCCTACATGTTAAAGTAGCCAGAGCTCACTGAGTCATCTCTAAAGAGTCATTATGTAAAACCCAGAGAGAAGAGCTGTGAACCTGAAGGTGATGTGTAAACTCAGCAGTCAGAGGTGTCTTCAGGGCAGTTCAGTTGCGGAGTCACGTTCCTTTGGCAGTCCAGACATCAGGCCCAGTACTGAACCTAATTAGGCAATTTAGACAGACAGGATCCCATTCCCACACACTCTCTCTCTCTCTCTCTCTCTCTCTCTCTCTCTCTCTCTCTCTCTCTCTCTCTCTCTCTCTCTCTCTCTCTCTCTCTCTCTCTCTCTCTCTCTCTCTCTCTCACACACACACACACTTCTCCACATCTCCCTCTACACAATTACCCCTCCAGCGATGATAGGATTATGTCTGACGTGTTTAAGGAAGTGCTTTGGCAGCAGCAGATAGAGGAGGTAGGCAATAACACACACACACACACACACACTGTTACAGGCTTCAGTCAGTAACCTTGTACCAGGCAGGTTTGGACGGCGCATCTGTCTGTCAAGCCCAAAGTGGAATGAATCTGTGTGTAAAGTGAGGAGAGGATGAGAAAGTGGGAAAGAGTGTTTTCGTTATCGTTACAGGTGTCAGGCAGGATGACAGAAGGGGATTGTACTGTTGGTAAACTGATCACTGCTGTTTGATATGGGTGTAGAATTGTCAAGGCTTAGTTAGCAGGAAGAGTCAGGACAGGACAGTTGAAGGAGGGAGACAGGAAGGTAAGCTGATGCTGCCTGGTGTGTGTGTGTGTGTGTGTGTGTGTGTGTGTGTGTGTGTGTGTGTGTGTGTGTGTGTGTGTGTGTGTGTGTGTGTGTGTGTGTGTGTGTGTGTGTGTGTGTGTGTGTGTGTGTGTGTGTGTGTGTGTGTGTGTGTGTGATCTTCACTTGTCTGGTGTTCACCTAGCAACGTCCCTCCCTGCCAAGAACATGACAAACGGTAATGTCAGGGGAGAGATAAAAAAAATACCATATTGTAAAACACACCACTAGCTCCTAGCTTAGCACGATGCAGCTCCATGGGTCCCATCTTGTATTTCACAGCAAAAGAATAACTGAATTCCACAAAAATTACATAATTGCTGGGTAGTTTTCCCATTGATGACTTTGGGGTGAAACGATAAAATAGAAAAAGTCAGGATAGGCAGGGAATTCTCTAAAGTCGCTACTTTGGCAACCTGGCAGACGAAAACTATTACCATAGAGACCAAAGAAGACACATGGGGGGATAGAGTGAGAGAGGGAGAGCAATATTCCAAACCCAATCCAACCCTTGCCAATAGATGATTGTAGACAAGCAAGTCCAAAAGAGGGGTGTCTACTACTCCTCTGCTCCTCTACTCTGTACATCCGACATCCTGTTGCTTTCAGAGGTTTTTTTTTATCACAGAGAGGGAGAACAATTGGCAGAAACTGGAGCAGCAGGACTTGAAGGAGGGCTCTCTATATACCTGCTGCTTTGAACTCTACTACAACGTGTTCCAACGCATTACCCTTCTGCTAACCCTGGAGGTGTGCTTTTATACAGTCGTGGAGTTGATTCAGGTAGTGAAGTTTTATATGAAGTCATGGACGTATAAATCAAAGTTATAGGACACGGGTTGAAAATATTTTCTTCAAAGTAGTTCATATGTCCTTTGAAATGTTTGCTGAATCACTAACAGGTGTTTTGATTTATAATGTCTTGTTTTTAATTGATGAAATGAGATGTGAAATGTTATGAACGTGGAAGGAGATCGGTTTATATTAGCTGTTGTCTATGCACATTAGAAGATGGTGTTCTACATAGGATACATGAAAGAATCTATACCCAACATTTTCTTTCCTCCAATGCATGTTTTCTGACATGGAACACCTGTGAGGGAACACTGTAAAGGACCCCTCGTGTAATTTAACCAATCATGAGGCTTTATAAATAATATGACAGGAAAGAATTAGCTGGAGGCTTGAGTATACCCCAGGCACTTTCCCCTCAAATCAAGTTTGTGATTTTGTATTATGAAATATATTTCCAGATGCTTAGAGTTGAACATTTGACAGTCTATGATTTCAACAAAACCTTCAACATGGACGAGATGTAGGACAGCACCAATTTAGTGCATTACTTTTGACCAAAGCCCGATGGGTTTCCCCATATTGATGTCCATTCTCTTCTTCAGCTGTTGTCCTCTACATTTCGAAATAGATGAAATCAATCAGATCCTTAGGGACATTCTGTTGTGCTAGATTCAGAGGGTTCTTCAGTACTGGTAGACTCTTAAAAATGAAGCTGCAAGTTGGAACCAAATAAGGTTCTTATGAGCAATGTTGTAGGGGAACCATCTTAAGGGTCTCTGAAGAACCATAAATGTGATGGTTCTTTAAACAAGCAAATACAAATTCAAAACCAGAAATGTTTCGACCCTACAGGACCAGAATTGAATTGCAATGCTGCATTGTTTTAAGCCTTATTTACATATTTCCCAGGGTGCCTTTCAAGTTAATATTAGAGTTACCAGCACCACCCATGACTGTGTTTGCTAGCGAAAGAGACATGATTGTTGCATTATTGCAAATGTATTTTTTCCCTGTGACCAAGTGAGGTCGAAGTAAATATATTGTCATTATAATTCCTTTATTTTAAGACAATACAACACATAAACTACCAATCAAAAGTTTTACAACATCTACTCATAACATGGGTTTTTCTTTTTTTTTCTTCTATTTTCTACATTGTAGAATAATAGTGAAGACATCAAAACTATGAAATAACACATATGGAAACATGTAGGAACCAAAAAATGGAAAAACAAATCAAAATATATTTGAGATTCTTCAAATAGTCACCTTTTGTATATTACAATATTTTGCCTTGATGACAGCTTTGCACACTCTTAGCATTCTCTCAATTGCTTCACCTGGAATTATTTTCCAACAGTCTTGAAGGAGTTCCCACATATGCTGAGCACTTGTTGACTGCTTTTCCTTCACACTGCAGTCCGACTCGTCCCAAACCATCTCAATTAGGTTGAGGTCGGGGGATTGTGGAGGCCAGGTCATCTCATGTAGCACTCCATCACTCTCCTTCTTGGTAAAATAGACCTTAAACAGCCTGGAGGTGTGTTGGGTCATTGTCCTGTTGAAAAACGAATGGTAGTCCCACTAAGCACAAACCAGATGAGATGGCGTATCGCTGCAGAATGCTGGGGTAGTCATACTGGTTAAGTGTGCCTTGAATTCTAAATCAATCGCAGATAGTTTCACCAGCAAAGCACCAACACACCATCACACCTCAACCCTCCATGCTTTACGGTGGGAAATACACATGCGGAGATCATCCTTTCACCCACACCATGTCTCACAAAGACACGGCGGTTGGAATCAAAAATCTCCAATTTGGTCTCCAGATCAAAGGACAAATTACCACCGGTCTCATGTCCATTACTCATGTTTCTTGGCCCAAGCAAGTATCTTCTTCTTATTGGTGTCCTTTTAGTAGTGGTTTCTTTGCAGCAATTCAACCACGAAGGCCTGATTCACACAGTCTCCTCTGAGATGTTGAGATGTGTCTGTTACTTGAACTCTGTGAAACATTTATTTGGGCTGCAATTTCTGAGGCTGGTAACTCTAATGAACTTATCCTCTGCAGCAGAGGTAACTCTGGGTCTTCCTTCCTGTGGCGGTCCTCATGAGAGCCAGTTCCACTTGATGGTTTTTGCAACTCCACTTGAATAAACTTTCAAAGTTCTTGAAATGTTCCGGATTGACTGACCCTCACGTCTTAAAGTAATGATGGACTGTCATTTCTCTTTGCTTATTTGAGCTGTTCTTGCCATAATATGGACTTGGTCTTTTACCAAATAGAGCTATCTTCTGTATATACCCCTACCTTGTCACAACACAACTGATTGGCTCAAACACATTAAGAAGAAACAAATTCCACAAATTAACTTTTAACAAAACACACCTATTAGTTGAAATGCATTCCAGGTGACTACCTCATGAAGCTGGTTGAGAGAATGCCAAAAGTGTGCAAAGCTGTCATCAAGGCAAAGGGTGGCTATTTGAAGAATATGAAATATAAAATATATTTTGATTTGTTTAACACTTTTTTGGTTACTGCATGATTTCATATGTGTTATTTCATAGTTTTGATTATTCTACACTGTAGAAAATAATACAAATAAAGAAAAACCCTTGAATGAGTAGGTCTTCTAAAACTTTTGACTGGTAGTGAATTTCATAAGGTCTTCTTTTGAGGGCCTAGTTTTACCATTATACAGTGGCCTGAAACTCATGGTTTACAGGCCACATCAGGCCTGCAAGTCACATTATTATGGTTTGCAAAGTGCTGTGTAATTCCTATTGGAACCCAGCCAGAGTGGGGAGAGCTAGCATTTGGAGTTTTTATTCACCCGCAATCTCCATTTAAAATGACTGCCAGGGTTGGGAAGACAACAATATGAGACTACCTTAAACATATAAACTGGAACAACCATTTCAGTAACGGGTGCAAGTCCACAACTGATTGAAATAGTTGTTATTAATATGTTTCATAATTTCATCATTAATAAAGATTATATGTATTTTAAAAAACTGACGAAAATCCAGTGTTTTTATATCGAACAGTTTAAAACAAATATTTCAGACACCTATAATATTGGGATGCAAACTGAAATTTGAATATGTTTCAACTCTATATCTGACATGTGTTTAAGGTGTATACTTTTGTTTCAATGTAGATTTGTTTAAGACTACCAAGAATCCTTATGTGTGACCCTGATTTAGCCCACTGCAGAAAAAGTTTATTAAACAATCAACCTGCAATAGAGCATGCTGAGAAATATGATAGTGGTGGGTGTGGTTTTGGTTCAAATATGGTTATTAACAGCAACACCAGGGTTATTTTACACCACTGAGTGTTAATTTAACTCTTTACAGTGTTAATTTAACTCCTGAATCAACACTGGAAATGTTACACTGAAAAATCAACACTATTTAACACTGGCCAATTTGCTGTGTGCTATGAAAGGGACGCATCGGCAGGCTTCCATACATTTCAAGTACCCTTCAGAATTCTGAAGAACAGTGTATGCCATGTCAAGAACCCCACTATAAGTCAAATGTGCTTTATTGGGCAAGAGTTCTCCATGCAAGGAACCTTAAGAGCTGAGGACGAACGATTTAAGAACCTTTTTTTCAGTGTAGCACTAATGCTGCTGCTGCTGTTACTAATAACACCACTATGGCTAGTTTTTACAGTGGTTCTGTCGTACTTACAGTAAGCCAGTTTAAATCAAATCTAATTGCATGCTGTGGATGGAGCTATGTTGTAATATAGCAAACTTTTAATGGCTGATATTCTTGGCCTTTTATTTTATATTTTGATTTATTTTTTAATACTAATAGATTGTGGTTCTGGGTAAATACCGCAGGCCTCAGATCAGAAGTGTGTGTGTGTGTTCCCGACCTCTTTCAGCAGCAGGCTAAAATAAGTCCTGGTTTGTTATGGCTGGGCGAGACCCAAACCGTGGCCTGTCTCTCTCTCTGCTCTGTGGTTAGAGGACCAATCCAGTTATTTCTAAATATAACTCCAAACACACTACCTCATCTTCAGTCTTTTGCCACCATACACAGTTTGGCATCTAAGCTCTTTCGTTTTCTTTTCATTTTGAACAAATGTCCTTGGGAACTTTTATTTTTATAACAAAATGAATATACTGTTCTTAAGGTGCGGTGCAATTGTAAAAAAATATATAATACTAGGTTGATCAAATTTAAATACATTTCCTTGTTCTTTTTAGATTTCTAGCATGACCAACCTGTGGAAGAGCAGCATTCCAGAGGTACCGTCTATGATAAAAGTGAGTGACCTTCTGACAAATACTTTATGCTGTTTCCCACCACCTGCTACTTTAATGACATGGCATGTGGATATAATATATACAAGAGAGTGTGTCTGATGTCATAGCTAGCTGTATCCAAGCATTCCTTTCAACACCTCTTCGCATGTATCTCCTCAGACATGGAGTGTGTGTGTGTGAGAGCGAGAGAAAGGGTACAGTACAGTACAACTGCTTGTTTGTTATCTAGTTCACTTGCTTTGACAATGTTAACATATGCTCCCCATGCCAATAAAGCCCTTCAATTGAATTGAATTGAATTGAATTGAATTCAATTGAGAGAGAGAGAGAGAGAGAGGAGCTAGAGAGAAGAAGGGAGAGAGAATTCACTCAGCAATAAGATGGGAGAAGAAGCCTTGCACTACAGATTGAATCTAGCTGATGCGTGTTAATCGGCTTGGCCCCTGGAATCAGAAATAATCATTCCCAGACAGTTTCCCTCAGAAAGTACACGAGTGGAGGAGCGCTGAGCCGCTGAATGGAAAAAGACACTGTCCAAACAGTGGTCTACTGGGGCCTCCCTCCCCAACTCTCTCTCTTTCTCTCCCTCCTTCTCTCCTTTGCACCTGTCGTCAATGGACCACAATGTTTTTGAACAATCGCTGCTAATTTGCCATCTGGTTGGTGTCCCTTTGTTGTGTGGCTGGGAGGTGTGAGGCATTGTGCCGGAGTCATTAAGGAGTCCTGTCAGGGAGCCACCGGTCTGGACTGAGGAGGAGACAGAGACAGGGGAAGAGAAGGAGGAACTGAAGAACTGAAGGACTCGATTGAAGAGGATATAGGGGGCTGTCCTGTCTCTTTCTCTCTTTTCCTCCCTGGCTGATTGCTGGTCTGGACTGAAGAGGAGACAAGGGAAGGGAAAGAGAGACAGGGAAAGTGGAGGAACATGTGGCGGCTAGAGGACCACAAGCATCAGCAGAATCCCACTTTATTATACTGCTAAGTCCCCTCCCTCAACATACTCTTCCTACCCCTAGCTGTCTGTCCTTATTCATGGGAATGCGCAGTGATTTTACCGATGTCACTGAACTTGAACAAGTGACAGAGCTTTGGCACCTCTCTCTCTGCCCCTGACTCCCCCCCTTCCCGCTCTATCACTCTGACAAGACTAAGGTGATGATGAGGTGCTGTGATTCAGCCGACGAATCAATAGGCCTTTCTCACCTCTGAGTAATGCTGCCTCATATACTGTAGGTGTAGAATATGAAATAGAAAAGGGGCCCTAGTGTACAGTACAGTACTACTGCTGTCGTCAAAAATTAAGGGGGAAAAGATTGGTGACCGCAGATGAATTTTGGGACTCAGCTATCCTTAGCGTTCCATCTGGGCCTATATAGGGTAACATACTTTATCAAGCCTGATTGGACAGACTGACTTTATGGCTAGGTTTATGGCTAATGCCTGCTTAGGGCGCATCTACTTGTTTTTAAGGCTATTCTTTTAAAACACATCTGGAATTTGCTGAACCAGTAAGAAAAATACACTGAAAAAGCAACAACAAAAAATATTGAACATTACTACACTTTACTTTTAATATTGAAAACATACCTTTACAGAGTTTTGTTTTATTGATTAAGGCCAAATATGTATCGCTTGAAATATTTGGTATCTAACTTTTTGTGCCCACTCCACCACAAGAAGAATATTTTCCCAAACAAACTTACTTCCTTGTATAAAAAAAACATAATACATATATATATTTTTTAAACACTTTTGCAAAGTTTATGAATTATTTATTTGTCAGCGTCAGTTTTCTGAATAAACTTGTTGGTATTTCAAACTTAACCATCATGTTTTATTCAAAATATGATTATTGTATGGTGGTGTATGGTGTATGATGGTGTTAGGCTAGTACCTCAAGGGCAATACTTCTAATGTTTTAACTCTGAACCATACTATTTTTTTTACTGATTCAGGTAACCTTGAAAAATGACTGGAATCAGACTTGTTAAATGTCCAATACAGCCATTTGTATCTCAATAAACCATACAAACCATTCCTGTACAAACCATTTCTGGGTAACAATTAAGTATCTTACCTTGTTTTCAACAAAAATTGCTTCTGACCAAAGAACAATTTCTCAAGCAAGAATTTTGCTAGGACTGTCTGGCATGGCTCTGAGTGGAGAGGGGAAAACAGAAAAATAGCTGTTATTGGCAGAGAGGTTTAGAACTCTTTTTCTTATTGGTCTATTCACTAATTGACCACCCCTGGTGATGTCACCAGTTAGGCCAAAACTCCATCCCAACAAAACCGGCTGAAATTTCAGACGGTCTTTTCAAACAGCTCTTACACTAAAAGGGTATTTCATCATTTTCACAATTTCACAGTATTATTCTTACCTCATAGTTTGGAATATATATAAAACACAGGAAATCACATTTTTGACAGCACTGGCCTTTAAATATTTGACTCACAACTCATCAATCAGTTATCGTCTGAATTACTGACAAACTGGTTCATTTTCTTTGACCCTAAAAAGACCAGATAAGATTCATGATATAGTCGGTGTTAAGTTACATGACGTAAATATAAACATTCCAAATTATGCTAGTTGCGTGTTAATTTTCATGTTTCATAACTTATTGAATTTGCATATCTCAACTTAAGTAGCGTACAAAAACACAAAGTGTACATTGCAGCAGGCCAATCTTCACAGTCATCTGTGAGCTGCTAATTGTCATGGTATGATTATCCTATTTCAATTGGGTATTGTTTCATGTTGCAACATTCCTGTCACTTCGAAAGATGCAACACAAGCAATTTTCACAAAAGTTTGAGACATCCACTGCCCGACAAACAAACATCCTTGTCACATTGAATATTTATGTCATTCGCAAAACATTGACGAACATCACTTGAATAATACAAAACAACTACAAATGTCACTCCAGTCCTCACATGCGCACCACCCAATACAGGCATGGCCGGTGGAGAGAAACAATAGAACAACCTTCATGTCTATTCACTGGTTTAATTGGCGTGTAGACATGTGATGTACCATGCTGACAGGGATTAAAGAAGGGAAAAGAACCGTCCTAGATTTGGATTTTGACACCCTTCCATTGTTAATGAATGTTAGTTACATCTGTTTCCTGACACCCTTATCGTGGAGATGTGAAGGAGGCCCATTCTGATCTGTATCCTAATAAAGCGATCGGAATTCAATTGCATCCCTCTGTATACAGAGCAGAGGTTTTTGCTTGAACTAAAAATTGAATCAAGGTGTCCTCCCTCCCTTGTCTGTTTTGTTGTTTAGTGATGGCACATCTGTCATTTGAGATGAGAACCCCTAAGAAAGTAGCTAAGTGGAGAGAAATAAGACTATAGATCAAGTCTGCACTCAAACAGTGCTCTAGTCAAAAGTAGTGCACTATATAGGGAATAGGGTGCCATTTGAGAAGCAGGCCATGTCTTTTTTTCTAATTAGGATACAGGAGGGTTAACTAGGGAAAGAAGAGTATCCAGGAAATGCAGTGTTGTGTTAAAAACCTGATACAGCAAGACAAGACAACAAAACACAACAGCATAATGTGTTATTGTGCTGAGCCTCAGGATGTGCTGTGTCGACTATCCTATCATGCCATTATTAAAATGAATGGGGTCACGGAGGGAGATTGCAAGACTAGCTTAATTGTGTTGTCTGACTCCTTTCATTGCCTTACGACCATTGTCTGTGTCCCAAATGACACCACATGACCTATATAGTGCACTACT
The DNA here is from genome assembly GCF_021184085.1 of Oncorhynchus gorbuscha. Lineage (NCBI taxonomy): Eukaryota > Metazoa > Chordata > Actinopteri > Salmoniformes > Salmonidae > Oncorhynchus > Oncorhynchus gorbuscha. Next base: position 57,462,632 of record NC_060184.1, read on the forward strand.
TTTGACCAGGACTCACTACATAGGGAATAGGGTGCCATTGGGGATAGGAAGATCTGATGAGGGATTCACATACTGTAGCGTACAAATATCTTAGTCATTCAAACAAACATAATAACTTCATATTGAGGTAAATTATGAAGTTAATGCAGGAAGTCTGTAAGCACAACCTAGATAAGCAGTAACACCCTCATGCCAACAAGTTAGGCAGATTTGCTGAGTGCATTAACAATGACTTATGTCAATAGCCTGCTTATTAGAGGTGTCCCATTCAATTATCTACGCAGTGCCAGCAATGGTTATTTGCTAAATGGATCAGACAGTCATTTACTAGGCGCACATAACGTGTTACACAACTGATTATTCACTGAATAGCAAATAGCCTATGTTCTTCCCCTAGGTATTTGGTAAAAGCGTCCTTTCCTGAGTAACACAGCAGCTCATAGAGAGACATAGCCTGACACCACAGAGCCACTGTTGGTCTTTACTGATACAGAAACTGTCACTTATGACTACCATGACACCAGCTATGGCCTGGCGTCAGAATCCAGGGGAGAATCTCTTCATAACTCCTGCTGTTTCTGACATTACTGGTGAGGTACCGTGTTCACACATCATATATAGCAGTCCCGTGTAGCTCAGTAGGTAGAGAATGGTGTTGTCAGGGTTGTGGGTTTGATTACCATGGGGACCAGTACAAACAAAATGTATGCACTCACTACTGTAAGTCGCTCTGGATAAGAGCGTCTGCTAAATGACTCAAATGTAAATAGAGTCTGTATAGGGCTAGGCTATGATTTAAGGCAGGCCTTGCATACACACACTGTGAAGATCGAGTCAGTCTGTGGTATGATTGAAGGTTTTCGCCTTGTGGCCCTATGTGCGGACTGTTTACATGGTGTATCCTGGCTGGTGGTCTCTGGTCTAAACACTCACCAGACCTGTTTAGACACATCTGAGAACCAAGACCATCTAATCAATCTCCCGATGTACCTAAATAAACCAGGATTACGAATAGTGGGTTGAACTGGCTTTAAGGAAGCAATCATTAACAGAGGTGATTTGGTACCTTTGGACCAACTTTATTTGAACCCTCAGGGTTTCCACACAACGCCGTGTATATTGGATTTGTTTACACCCCACTGGCACACAAAGACCTCCTCCATGGGTGGAGAGAGAGGGAGGGCCAGAGCCAGGGATCATAGGTCCATTTGCTGATTGAGGGACTGAAGGGTTTGGAGACTAGGTATGCATCCCAAATGGCATCCTATACCCTGTATAGTGCACTACTTTTGACCAGAGCTCTACGAGCCCTGGTCTAAGTAGTGCACTACATTGGGAATAGGTTCTATTTGGGATGCAAGAAGGGACTGAAAGAGCTGAGGGTAGAGTTCCACCCTCCGCAGTCAGACAGACAAGGCTTCACGCAGGGCCGACAGAAGAAACAAGGCGCTAAGTTAACTGCTCACCACTAATCCGAGACTTTTCAGCTTAACTCTTAAATTGATGTCAATCTTCTACACACCAACGTATGTAAATGAAGACGACTTCTTAGATTTCGACAGACTGGGAGATGGGATTAGGCACACGGGCGAAATGATGACATGTGTGACGGTGTGACCATTAGATACAAGTAGAAGTATGACAATTAGTCATATATATTTCAGAGAGTTGGATTCTTCTGTTGGAGTAATCGCCTTGTGTTGTGATAGCTAGATCTGGGGAAAGTGACCTCCATGTGTGCATTGAGCTGGACAAAAACCTTGTTCCATCTCTGACATTTCCATTGGATTTATACAAATATACATTTGAAGTGTGTAATAGTAACTTAAGTGTAGTACTTAACTAAATATGTAACTCATTTGAACTTTGAACAAGTTCTTTAAAAAAATGTATTCGTTTCTGGAGGCTTGCAGATGTAGGAATATCAAATCATATCAAAACATAATTCATTAACTCTTTATCACGATTAACTCATTTAGGTGGCAATGTGAGAGAGAAGGCTGTGCACTGCAAAAAGGGAAATCTAAGTAAGCCTAAAACAAATATGTATCAAGCTAAATTATCCAATGTCATTTGCAGATAATTTTGCTTATTTTAACCGAAAAAGCCGCATAATACAGGAATGTATCTTATGTTAAGATAGCTTTCAAGATATTTGACCAAAATATCTAGAAAGATATCTTGACATAAGATAAATTACTTTATTGAACATTTTTAAAGTTAAAAATAAGCTAAATTATCTGCCAATGACGTTGGATAATATAGCCTGGTTTGAAAAAAAACAAGAAAAAAACAAATTTGAAGTGAATTATCACTCAATATAAGATATTTAGGCTTGCTTAGATTTCACTTGTTGCCGTGGGGTAGCTGTGTGCTGTAGTAGCAATGAGCTGCAGCCTGCAGAGAGCTGCTGGTTGGCGAACAGCAGCTGGAGCAGGAGACAGCTTAATAAGTTAAGGAGGCAAGGCTTTATGAACACAGCTTCAAGTAGATGTTAATTGGCAGGCCCCACTCCCACTAGTTGAACTTCCCCTCCTTTCCCTCCCTCCTCCACCTTCCATCCCTCCTTCCCTCTCTTTAAGAACAAATGGCACATTCCTCCCATCAGTTATCTGCTCTGCTGACAGCCCCAGTGGCCCGTGGAGAACCCCTCCTGCAACCTGTCCTCTCCAGGAGGGTGGCTGTTTACATAACACTGATTGGGAGCGCCTCACACTGACCTTTCACCCTCTTTCCTCCCTCCCTCCCTCCCTCAAGCTAGTTCCATCCCTCCCCCTCATCCCCTTCCTTTCCGTTTCTCAATCCCTCTGACTCCCTCGCTCTAGTTCCAATCCTCTCCCTCCTCTCCTCCCTCACTTTCCTCCCTCCCTCTTTCACTCCCTGTCCCTCCCCCACTCCACTCCCCCCGACCTCTTACCGCCTGGCCCTCTCCAGCCCACTACAGCGCCGGAGCGCTGGGCCAGCGGAAGCCCATGCATTGGGGATATAAATCAGTCATGATTTTTACAGGCCCTTCTTAAGGAGCTCCAAGGGCACTTGTGTGTTTCAGGGGTGAACTCAGCAGCGTCTGGCCCAGATTTAGAAGTTATTATTCAGTGGAAGAAGTGACTTTTGTTCTAGGTACTTGGGTAGTCGCTGGTTTGTGTGTGTGTGTGTGTGTGTGTGTGTGTGTGTGTGTGTGTGTGTGTGTGTGTGTGTGTGTGTGTGTGTGTGTGTGTGTGTGTGTGTGTGTGTGTGTGTGTGTGTGTGTGTGTGTGTGTGTGTGTGTGTGTGTGTGTGTATACGTGTGTTGTATGAAACCCACTGAGTGAGTGGCCTCTGATTAAAGGGATTTACCGTTGCTTGGCGTGACGCTCCGTCTCATAAAATGGAAGGAAATGATCAACACCCATAACTGATGACCTCACTACTTGTTCAGGATTATAATACCTCCGCCTTATCAAATCCAGTTAAATAAGCATTGCTCCAAGCAAATTGCCCTAATAACTCAAATTTCAAAATAATGATGACTGATATTCTTGGCATTAATACAATTTGATAATGTACCAAATTCTTATGTGACAAGATTGAACTTTTAGCCTGAAAGTAACCAGGAAGCCGATAAGTTCCTTTTCTGAATAAAACTTTCCTATTCAGAAAGGGAGGGAAGCCAGGGGGAGAGAGAGTGAAAGTGACAGCACAAGAGAGAGATGGAATGGGCGGGAGAAAGAGAGCGCTTTGAGACAAAACTGTACATCGGCAGGCGGAACGGTGCGTATGCTGCTTCTGATGTCTGGGGCCTGTGGTTGTCCCCAGCTGTGCAGAAGGCCTGTGGAACTTGTCACCACGTCAGGAGGTGGCTGCAGGGGGGCGGCTAATATCCCCCAACAGTGCCAGGCAGCGCCCTCCTGCCCAATAATCACTGCAGCGCACTGCACAGCGAGCCCAGCGGAAGCACAGCACCATCACCAACCGAGGCCTTAACTACACACTCTCAGCCAGATTCTGATCGTTTTCTTCTAATTAGTCTTTTGACCAATCAGATCAGATCTTTTTCCCAATTAAACAGATCAGAATTAGGCTGCCTGTGTCAACGCATAACTGATGATGTTTGTGGGTGAGAGAGAGAGAGAGAGAGAGAGAGAGAGAGAGAGAGAGAGAGAGAGAGAGAGAGAGAGAGAGAGAGAGAGAGAGAGAGAGAGAGAGAGAGAGAGAGAGAGAGAGAGAGAGAGAGAGAGAGAGAGAGAGAGAGAGAGAGAGAGAGAGAGAGAGAGAGAGAGAGAGAGAGAGAGAAAAAAAGAAAGGGGGAGAGATAATAGAGCGAGGGTCTGTGATGTAAAGTTGCAAGAGCACCTCTTGATAGAAGGACGTGATTGTTTTTACAATTAAACAGTTAAAAGACACATCAGTGTGTCTGCATGTCCTTCATTATCAGACATATCAGAACATGGCCGATTAACAGACGTACTGAAGTGTGTGTGTGTGTGTGTGTGTGTGTGTGTGTGTGTGTGTGTGTGTGTGTGTGTGTGTGTGTGTGTGTGTGTGTGTGTGTGTGTGTGTGTGTGTGTGTGTGTGTGTGTGTGTGTGTGTGTGTGTGTGTGTGGCATGCGTGTGTGTGCATACTGGTGTGTGTGTTTGCGTGCCTGTGTGTGTGTGTCTGTATATAGGAGTAATATTGCTTATGGCATGTGTAGCAGATGGAATGAAGAACTGTGGGGCCCGGACCCTTTTAATGACCTCAGAGGCAGTGACCCCAGAGTAAGTCATACAGTATGTCACTCCCCTGCCCCTCTTTGGTCCTCCACCAAATTCCTCAGTGTCTCTGAGTGTTCAGACTCCTCCTGGTCCAAAAAGCAGGACTATAATAGTTATCTGTAATGTAGCCTATTTCTTGGAAATCTCTTTTTGTCACAAATTATTTTTATTGTACTCTTTGTTTTGGCATAACATCACATTGTAATGACTAGATCACAAACGATTGTAGTTGGGCAACTCACTGATGCACAAAGTGTTCATGAACAGCAGTAATTTACTCTAGTTCTGTCATTAAATGTAGTTCAATGAGATCAGTGCAATTATATTTTACGGTATATGCTAGTTAAAAAGAAAAACTGCTGTCAAATAATCAATGCTGCATTTATGTGGTTATGCTTTCAAGACCCAGGATCTAAAGGGTGTGTGGTGAGGCCTGATCTGAGCTGATCCAGCCAGTGAGTCTGTGGTGGGATATTTACTCAGTCACTTAGTTAGTTATGTTAGCTGTGGTGTTATCCTGGTGTGTTCGCTAGCCAAGCTGCGTGTCTTGTTTTGGATGAATTGTGCAAAACACATAAATGTATGAGGACAGGATATTTTTAAATGTAGCTACTTTATTAGCTCGCAATAACTGGCATGTTCATGTTCCTATTCGTGTCTCTGGCCATGATGAACTGCAATGACATCACAACCTGGGTGGTCTAAACCAATCATAGTGCAGTATGATATGACACAAGTATGTAACCAATGGCAATTCAGTATGTTAGCAGATATTATACTGTGTTAGAGCTGGTGTGGTGATATCTCTGTGGTTGGATCCTTAGTCGGTTAGGTACTTAGCTAGCTAGTGTGTTAGCAAGTTGGTGTTAGCGCTTTGGTTAGGGTTGGTGTTAACACTGGTGTTATCCTACGTAGCAGTTGACTGTGTTAGGTATAGCCAGGCTATGTTAGCACTTCTTTTAGCATTGGTGTTATCCTGGTGTTAGTGCTTCTGTTTCCCAGGTGTCTGTGTGTGCTAGTTAGTCCATCGAGTTAGCTCTGTTTTTTATTGTTGCCGTTATCCTGGTGTTTGGGTAAACTCCCGAGGTCAGTGGGAGGTAGGTCTCTGTTCTCTGACTGATAGTCAGGAGAGGCCTGGTGTGGAATAGGTCGAGGGTCAGATGGGAGATTGATCTCAGGCTAGGGGTCAGGGCAACAACATTGTTAAAGGCTGCGGTCATTTCCATACCACTGTGTTGTGAGAGAAAAGGACTCAGCAGTGTGTGTAGTAATCCGTATAGAGCTGGCTCTAACTGTGAAAGGAAGGGTCTGGGAGAGAAATGCAGCTAGCAACCAGTCACTGCTGGGAAAAGCAATAGAACTGGGGCTTCGTTTCTCATGCTGTTTGCTTACAGAGTTTGATTTGACTTCCTAAATGCCATACGGGGGGAACAAAATACGGTTCCCAAATGGAGCTGGCTGCCGTCGAACAAAACACCCTATGTTTGGAGGCCCGGGCTATCAGAGCAGCATGCCCTGCATATATATATACCCTGCTCAAAAAAATAAATGGAACACTGAAACAACACAATGTAACTCCAAGTCAATCACACTTCTGTGAAATCAAACTGTCCACTTAGGAAGCAACACTGATTGACAATAAATTTCACATGCTGGTGTGCAAATGGAATAGACAACAGGTGGAAATTATAGGCAATTAGCAAGACATCCCCAATAAAGGAGTGTTTCTGCAGGTGGTGACAATTGGCCACTTCTCAGTTCCTATGCTTCCTGGCTGATGTTTTGGTCACTTTTGAATGCTGGCGGTGCTTTCATTCTAGTGGTAGCATGAGATGGAGTCTACAACCCACACAAGAGGCTCAGGTAGTGCAGCTCATCCAGGATGGCACATCAATGCGAGCTGTGGCAAGAAGGTTTGCTGTGTCTGTCAGCGTAGTGTCCAGAGCATGGAGGCGCTACCAGGAGACAGGCCAGTACATCAGGAGACATGGAGGAGGCCGTAGGAGGCAACAACCCAGCAGCAGGACCGCTACCTCCGCCTTTGTGCAAGGAGGAGCAGGAGGAGCACTGCCAGAGCCCTGCAAAATGACCTCCAGCAGGCCACAAATGTGCATGTGTCTGCTCAAACGGTCAGAAACAAACTCCATGAGGGTGGTATGAGGGCCCGACGTCCACAGGTGGGGGTTGTGCTTACAGCCCAACACCGTGCAGGACGTTTGGCATTTGCCAGAGAACACCAAGATTGGCAAATTCGCCACTGGTGCCCTGTGCTCTTCACAGATGAAAACAGGTTCACACTGAGCACATGTGACAGACGTGAAAGAGTCTGGAGACACCGTGGAGAAGGTTCTGCTGCCTGCAACATCCTCCAGCATGACCGGTTTGGCGGTGGGTCAGTCATGGTGTGGGGTGGCATTTCTTTGGGGGGCCGCACAGCCCTCCATGTGCTCGCCAGAGGTAGCCTGACTGCCATTAGGTACCGAGATGAGATCCTCAGACCCTTTGTGAGACCATATGCTGGTGCGGTTGGCCCTGGGTTCCTCCTGATGCAAGACAATGCTTGACCTCATGTGGCTGGAGTGTGTCAGCAGTTCCTGCAAGAGGAAGGCATTGATGCTATGGACTGGCCCGCCCGTTCCCCAGACCTGAATCCAATTGAGCACATCTGAGACATCATGTCTCGCTCCATCCACCACAGACTGTCCAGGAGTTGACGGATGCTTTAGTCCAGGTCTGGGAGGAGATCCCCCAGGAGACCATCCGCCAACTCATCAGGAGCATGCCCAGGCGTGGTAGGGAGTTCATACAGGCACGTGGAGGCCACACACACTACTGAGCCTCATTTAGACTTGTTTTAAGGACATGACATCAAAGTTGGATCAGCCTGTAGTGTGGTTTTCCACTTTAATTTTGAGTGTGACTCCAAATCCAGACCTCCATGGGTTGATAAATTTGATTTCCATTGATAATTTTTGTGCGATTTTGTTGTCAGCACATTCAACTATATAAAGAAAAAAGTATTTAATAAGAATATTTCATTCATTAAGATCTAGGATGTGTTATTTTAGTGTTCCCTTGATTTTTTTGAGCGGTGTATACAGACCCTCTCTCTCTCTCTCTCTCTCTCTCTCTCTCTCTCTCTCTCTCTCTCTCTCTCTCTCTCTCTCTCTCTCTCTCTCTCTCTCTCTCTCTCTCTCTCTCTCTCTCTCTCTCTCTCTCTCTCTCTCTCTCTCTCTCTCTCTCTCTCTCTCTCTCTCTCTCTCTCTCTCTCTCTCTCTCTCTCTCTCTCACACACACAGACAGACACACAGAGGGCAAGAGCGGGGTATTTCCAGGAGGGTAGAGGTAAAATAGACAATAATAGAAAGAGACGGAGAGAGGGAGCGAGCAAGAAATATATGGTTAATAATTTCCTTTTCTACGCTCCTTAAGTGAAACATCCCAGCCAGCTCCACCCTCTCTCTTTCCCTCTCTCTTTCTCTATTTCTCCGTCTCCCCCTCCTCCCTCTTCATAAAAACTATGAAATAACACAAACTGAATCATGTAGTAACCAAAAAAGTGTTAAACAAATATATTCTACATTTGAGATTCTTCAAATAGACAACTTTTCTCTTGATGACAGCTTTGCACACTCCTGGCATTATCTCAACCAGCTTCATGAGGAATGCTTTTTCAACAATCTTGAAGGAGTTCTCACATATGTTAAGCATTTGTTTGCTGCTTTTCCTTCACTCTGCAGTCCAACTCATCCCAAACCATCTCAATCGGTTTGAGGTTGAGTTGGAGTCCAGGTCATCTGATGCAGCAACATCACTCTCCTTCTTGGTCAAATAGCTATTACACAGCCTGGAAGTGTGTTTTGGGTCTTTGCCCTGTTGAAAAACAAATTATAGTCCCACCAAGCGCAAATCATATGGGATGGCATATCGCAGCAGAATGCTGTGGTAGCCATGCTGGTTAAGTGTGCCTTGGATTCTAAATAAATCACTGACAGTGTCACCAGAAAAGCATCCCCACAGCATCACACCTCCTCCTCCATGCTTCACGGTGGGAACCACACATATGGAGATCATCCTTTCACCTACTCTGCGTTTCATAAAGACATGGTGGTTGGAACCAAAAATGGCACATTTGAACTCATCAGACCAAAGGACAGATTTCCACCGGTCTAATGTCCATTGCTCAAGTAAGTCTCTTCTTTATTATTGGTGTCCTTTAGTGGTGGTTTCTTCGCAGCAATTCAACCATGAAGACAAGCTTCCCGCAGTCTCCACTGAACAGTTGATGTTGAGATGTGTGTGTTGTTTGAACTCTGTGAAACATTTATTTGGGCTGCAATCTGAGGTGCAGTTAACTCTAATGAACTTATCCTATGCAGCAGTGGTATCTCTGGGTCTTCCTTTCCTGTGGTGGTCCTCATGAGAGCCAGATTCATCATATCGCTTGATGGTTTTTGCGAATGCACTTGAAGAAACTTTCTAAGTTCTTGAGATTTTACGGATTAACTGACCTTCATGGCTTAAAGTAATGATAGACTGTCATTTCTCTTTGCTTATTTGAGCTTTTCTTGCCATAATATGGACTTGGTCTTTTACCAAATAGGGCTATCTTCTGTATACCATCCTTACCTTGTCACAACACAACTGATTGGCTCAAACGCATTAAGAACAAAATAAATTAAATAAATACACTTTTAACAAGGCAGACCTGTTAATTGAAATGCATTCCAGGTGACTATCTCATGAAGCTGGTTGAGAGAATGGCAAGAGTGTACAAAGCTGTCGTCAAGGCAAAGGGTGGCTACTTTAAAGAATCTCAAATATGACATATTTTGATTTGTTGAACACTTTTTTGATTACTACATGATTCCATATGTGTTCGTTCATAGTTTTGATGTCTTTACTATTATTATACAATGTATAAAATAGTAAAAATAAAGAAAAACCCTTGAATGAGTAGGTGTGTCCAAACGTTTAACTGTCACTGTAGCTGAAAGGAAAACTAAATAGAATAATCACACATCGCTGTCTGTGTGGAACATCACAGCTCTACCTTCAATTAAGCAGAGATAATTCATTTTCCTCACCTTGCCTTACTCCGACAGGCTGCTGTGGGCTATGGGCTGGAACCAGACCTGGGTTCGAATACTATTCCAAATCCTTTCTAATCCTTTGCCTGTACTTGATTGAGTTTGCCTGCAGAGATGGAACCAATAAAAAGTCTCAGAAGTACAGACCCTGCCCACACGGGCACTCCAGGCAGTCTAAAGCAAATGCTCAACATATTTGAAAGATTTCAAGTAGTATCTTAAACCAGGTCTGGCGGGAACACACATCCCCTGTCCCCATGCCTTTAGTGATGCTGGGCTCTGGCTGGCTCCCCCTGATTATGACTATTAATGAGATCCACATACAGGCAGCTACCCACTGAGACGCCCACATCACATCAGCCCGCAGGATGGGAATCAAAGTGGATGGGAGCTACACGTGGAGTAACAAACCAAAATACTGACAATTAACCCCTGAACTCAGCTTGGCGGCATTACTGTCTGTGCTCACCGGTCGGCTGACATCATCAAAGGGGGACAGAGCTCTGATGTTGAGTACTGGTAATGACAAAGCTAGGACATAGGACACAGCTAGGCCCCACTCACCTTGGTACTGTGACTAGTTTAGATAAATGCAGACTTAGAATAATGTTGTTAAACATTTTAATCACTGAATGAAAAGTGATAGTACAGGTTTACACCCAGTAATGAAAATCTGTTACTCTCAATTATAAAACTAGGACAAAACTGCTGCAATAATGTCTTGTGAGGGAAAAGGAGGGAAGATGGTTGAAGTCCTTTTATGTGTGTAGTCTGACTAATTTCCCTCCTATACAAATGATGGGTTTAGGAAATGCTCTCCCCCCTGCACTCAAACATTATGGCAGTGACCTCGACATTCCAGACAAAACTATGGACGGTCAGACGGACTCATTGGTCCTAGTGCATTATGTTACAACCATGTTGCTGCAGGGACTAGCTTCCATTCAGCCACAAGAGCATTAGTGAGGTCGGGCAATGATGTTGGGCGATTAGGTCTGGCACTCAGTCAGCGTTCCAATTCATCACAAAGATGTTAGATGGGGTTGAGGTCAGGGTTCTGTGCAGGCCAGTCAAGTTCTTCCACACCGATCTCGACAAACCATTTCTGTATTGACCTCACTTTGTGCACTGGGGCATTGTCATGTTGAAATAGGAAAGGTCCTTTCCCAAACTACTGCCGCAAAGTTGGAAGCACAGAATCGTCTAGAATATCCTTGTATGCTGTAGCATTAAGATTGACCTTCTCTGGAACTCAGTGGCCTGAACCATGAAAAACAGCCCCACATCATTGTTCCTCCTCCAAACTTAACTGTTGGTACTATGCATTCGGGCAGGTAGTGTTCACCTTGCATCCGCCAAACCCAGACTTGTCCGTCGGACTACCAGATGGTGAAGCGTAATTCATCACTCAAGAGAATGCGTTTCCACTGCTCCAGAGTCCAATGGCGGCAAGCTTTACACCACTCCAACTGACACTTGGCATTGCTCATGGTGATGTTAGGCTTGTATGCGGCTTCTCTGCCATAAAGCTCCCGACAAACAAATCTTCTGCTGACGGTTGCTTCCAGAAGAAGTTTGGAACTCGGTAGTGAGTGTTTTGCAAACGAGGACAGACGACTTTTACACGCTATGTGCTTCAGCACTCGATCGTACCGTTTTGTGAGCTTGTGTGGCCTGCCACTTCGCGGCTGAGCCGTTGTTGCTCCTAGACGGTTCCTCTTCACATTAACAGAACTTACAGTGACCAGGGCAGCTCTAGCAGGGCAGAAATTCTTGCAAACTGGATTGTTGGAAAGGTGGCATCCTATGACGGTGCCACGTGGAATGTCACTGAGCTCTTCGGTAAGTCCATTCGACTGCCAATGTTTGTCTATGGAGATTGCATGGCTGTGTGCTCGATTTCATACACCTGTCAGCAATGGGTGTAGCTGAAATGACCAAATCCACTAATTTGAAGTGGTGTTGACATACTTTTGTATATATAGTCTATTTACATTTTGAGTGATTAGTGGCTATTCAAAGCATTTGTTAATGACCTTTCTGGACTCGTACGCTGTGTTGAAACTGAGAGGAATAACATTGTCCTGTTAGGTTCTCTTGATGTTAGTTAAATGCTTTTCTTTCCTCTTATCTTACAATGGTGTTGGGTTTTACTCCAACATAACATAGTTAGGGTGCAATCAATAAAATGAAACTGGACTTGTAACAGCCTTTACTGTAACAAGGGCTCCCGAGTGGGGGGTCACTACAGTCCCTCGTTCGAATCCAGGCTGCATCACATCCAGCTGTGACTGTGAGTCCCACATGGCGGCGTACAATTATCCCAGCATCGTCCGGGTTTGGCCAGGGTAGGCTGTCATTGTAAATAAGAATTTGCCTAGTTAAATTTCCAAAATCCTTGTGGGCAAAGCTGGTCGAAATTACATCTACTAAGATTGTATTTATGTCATTACAACTCATTTTTCCCACTGTGTGTTAGATCTTCTTTTTTTTTTAAACAGTCTCACCAGCAAGGCCAAATACATACAAACACGAGGCACGGCCTCTCCAGAGGGTAACCCAATCCAAACATTAACATTCATATTATCAATAAGGCATTAACATTTAAGATGCTCCTGGACCTGAAGGTCTCTGTGCCACCTGATACTTCAGCAGGCAGGAAAATGAATTTGCACCAGCAGACAGTCAACAAGTTTGGTATTCTCATAATTATTCAGTCAGAAGGATGCCTTCACTTCGCTAGCTTCCTGCGACCTTAATGGCCCGTGGCGCCTTACCTTGCTCCCATGGTAGAGGGTGTAAACATGTGTATAAATACTCTGTCCTTCATCCCACACACACTCAAGCACACACACACACACACACACACACACACACACACACACACACACACACACACACACACACACACACACACACACACACACACACACACACACACACACACACACACACACACACACACACACACACACACACACACACACACACACACACACACACACACACACACACACACACACACACCTGAGCCAGTCACGTTCAAGCAGTAAGGAAGGTTGACAAAACCCCTCCGGTAGAATATATTCAATCAAATGTAATGCATCAGGTTAGGAGGATAGATATGTAAAGAGAGCCTGGTGACAGCTACTAATACTCCCTAGGTAGATGGTGCCAAACATCAGGTCTGTAAAGAAGAACGTGTTTGACATTACAACTAACATATATCCTATTAAAGATATTCAGCTTCTGCTTTTACACTGTTGTTCGAGTTATACATACTGTTTTATTTGTATTTATTGATAAAAAATATAAAAAATAAAAATAAAAGACAACGTGAATAAAAACACTGAGATTATATATTCGTCTCCTAAATGTGGAACCTAACATTCTGTACTCGGTACGATACAGCACTGTAGGTCATTGTAGGTAATGCAGGGATAGATGTGGGCTTACTGTAGTGCGCGATATTGTCCACTGTGAAGTGGCCTATCCATTGCTATAAGGCAGTATAGTCCCACATACCGAAATTCAGATAGAAGAGTGACTAAACCTTCCAGATAGAAGAGTGACTAAACCTTCCAGATAGAAGAGTGACTAAACCTTCCAGATAGAAGAGTGACTAAACCTTCCAGATAGAAGAGTGACTAAACCTTCCAGATAGAAGAGTGACTAAACCTTCCAGATAGAAGAGTGACTAAACCTTCCAGATAGAAGAGTGACTAAACCTTCCACATAGAAGGGTGACTAAACCTTCCACATAGAAGAGTGACTAAACCTTCCAGATAGAAGAGTGACTAAAGCTTCCAGATAGAAGAGTGACTAAACCTTCCAGATAGAAGAGTGACTAAACCTTCCAGATAGAAGAGTGACTAAACCTTCCAGATAGAAGAGTGACTAAACCTTCCAGATAGAAGTGTGACTAAACCTTCCAGATAGAAGATGGTAGCTGGCTTATTGATTAGACTGCCGGAACGTGGCTGTTCTTCTTCTTCACTGTACCCGTTGTTTCTTCTCTCCTAATGTAGTTATGGTCTGACTTGTCTCCCAGTGTGTCACTGGGTCAGACCATAATTACATGCCTGAGGTAAGCTATTACCATGGCGATGCTAAGGCCATGAGAAAATATTTTAATGATAGCATCTACTTATAGTATATACAGTGCATTCGGAAAGCTTTCAGACCCCTTGACTTGTTCCACATTTTGTTACATTAAAGCCTTATTATGTAATGAATTCACTTGTTTTTTCCCTCATCCCACATCTACACACAGTGCCCCATAATGACAAAGCAAAAACAGGTTTTTAGTCATTTGACTCAGTACATTGTTGAGGCACCTTTGGAGCGATAACAGCCTCGAGTCTTCTTGGGTATGATGCTATATGGCAGACCTGTATTTGGGGAGTTTCTCCCATTATTCTCTGCAGATTCTCTCAAGCTCTGTCAGGTTGGATGGGGAGTGTTGCTGCACGGCAATTTCCAAATCAAATCAAATCTAATTCTATTGGTCACATACACTTGTTTAGCAGATGTTATTACGGGTGTAGCGAAATGCTTGTGCTTCTAGCTCCGACAGTGCAGTAATATCTAACAAGTAATATCTAACAGTTTCATAACATTTCACAACATTGGCAGACCTGTATTTGGGGAGTTTCTCCCATTCTTCTCTACAGATTCTCTCAAGCTCTGTCAGGTTGGATGGGAAGTGTCTCTCCAGAGATATTAGATTGGGTTCAAGTTCGGGCTCTGGCTGGGCCACTCAAGGATGTTCAGAGACTTATCCCAAAGCCTCTCCTGCATTGTCTTGGCTGTGTGCTTAAGGTTGCTGTTCTGTTGCAAGGTGAACGTTCACCTCAGTCTGAGTTCCTGAGTGCTCTCGAGCAGGTTTTCATCAAGGATCTCTCTGTACTTTGCTCCGTTCATCTTTCCTTCAATCCTGACTAGTCTTCCCGTCCCTGCCGCTGAAAAACATCCCCACAGCATGATGCTGCCACTGACATGCTTCACCATAGGGATGCTGCAAGGTTTCATCCAGACGTGATGCTTGGAATTCACACTAAAGAGTTTAATCTTGGTTTCATCAGACCGGAGAATCTTGTTTCCCATGGTCTAAGAGTCTTTAAGAGCCTTTTGGCAAGCTCCAAGCGGGCTGTCATGCGCCTTTTACTGAGGCGTGGCTTCTCTTTGGCCACTCTATAATAAAGGCCTCATTGCTAGTGCTGCAGAGATGGTTGTCCTTTTGGAAGGTTCTCACAACTCCACAGAGGAACTCTGGAGCTCTGTCAGAGTGACCATCGGGTTCTTGGTCAGCTCCCCGACGAAGGCCATTGCTCAGTTTGGCCAGGCGGCCAGCTCTAGGGAGGGTATTGGTGGTTCCAAACTTCTTCCATTTAAGAATGAAGGAGGCCACTGTGTTCTTCGGGACCTTCACTGCTACAGAAATGTTTTGGTATCCTTCCCCAGATCTGTGCCCCAACACAATCATGTCTCGG